>NC_135856.1:29717814-29765314 GCF_031162955.1 Sander vitreus | reverse complement strand
CTCTCCTGCAGCACTTTGACCCCCTCTGAGGGGCTGGACATGCGGCAGCTCCTCCGAACCCCTAGGAGGCAGCATCCCGCGCAGGGCAGCTTCTGTCCGCGTGGACTGGCTTGTTTGAGAAGAATGAACTTTAATACATGATATGATCATAAGCTTTGGACTGCTAGAACATTTAACCATAACTAGGATGCTCTCTTTAGAACTAAATATCTTTCTCTAGAGAGTCGTAGCCCAGATGACAGCACAATTATGTTACATCAAACCACAAAACACTGTTTGTGTTTGAGTAATTTGATAGGATATGTCCCTGTCTGCCTGTCTGTCATCATCATTTCCCTTCTTTGGGATCCCAGGTGTATACTCTGTTATTAAGTGCACACGTTGTGTGATTAAAGGAGACCTATTATGCTTTTCTGTATTTCCTGTCATATCTAGTATAATGTTACAATGTGAGATGTTCATGTTAAACGTGGCCAAAGCTTCAAATAATGAGGTAAACGTATTTAAAAGAAATCCCTGTGAGCCCAAACCTCAGATTTCCCACTGTTCTGAATGCTGCGGTTTGAACAGTTTTTTCTACTCCGCATCATGTCATACCGAGTCGGGTTTCTATTTCATTTCTCCCAAATTTTGGACAACATTCCTGCTGGAACTCGTCTGGTCGTGTAATATCTGGTTTAGAAGACTTTATCGCTGCTATGTACTCAGTAGGGACTGTACAGAGGCAGCACAGATGCTGAGACTCCGGAGATCAGGAAAAACTGACCAATCAGAGCTTACTGTCTCAGACAGGGGGAATACAGGTGCAGCAGCCATGGGCAGTATGAGAACAATACAGTGTTTTTTAGAGCATGTAAACATGTTCTAGTTGAAACAAAGAATACAAGGAAGAACCTGAAAAACGGTAAATAACAGGTCTCCTTTAAGCATAAATTCTCAAGTCAGTTTGAAATGTTAAATTATCGTCATCTACCGCTTCTGGTCAACAACTCTGTTTATAAAGGTAGAGTACAGAGGGAGTTACAGAGACCATACTAACATCCCTGCTCCATTACACCAGATCACAATGTCACTCAGTGTCTTCTCTCTCCAGTCGGCAGCTGCGATCGGCGGGCCGCAGCATGCTGAAGAGCTCCAGTGTGAGTGGAGAGATCTACACCCAGGAGCGCACCGACGGCAGCCAATCAGACACAGCTCTGGGCACGGTGGGCGGCGGCAGCAAGAAGAGACGCTCCAGCCTCAGCGCGCGGGTGGTGGCCATCGTCGGCAACCGTCGCAGCCGCAGCACTTCACAGATCAGTGGCCCTGGTGAGTTGCCATGGCAACCCTGACATAGCCAGTGGTGACTGTATATCCCACTAGTTATGTGTGATATGAATGCGGCAAATCTCTTCCCAAAAAAATAGGACAGACACTAAATATTATCATGTACTTGTCAAATACTTCATTTATTGGAATAAAAGGTAAATGTTCACAATACTGCGAGGACGTCTCAACAGATACGTTGACCTTTACTAGTCTCAGTGACGATTAACGTGCTTGGTCAGGTGCCTTTGCCGTTGTTATTGACTGTTAAACTCTCCTTTAGCGTCATAGCTATAAGTGCTTTATCTAAACGGCACTGGCTTGAGAACTATGACATAAATAGTTTACATGAGAATACATTAGAATTTTGTCCCAAAGCTGGAGACCATGTAGAAATTTTGTTGCAAAACCAGATTATCCGGGAACCGCTTGTTGTACCGATGCATGTGTTGAGTGAAGAGTTTGTAAAATATTTCACAGAGAGTAATGGTGTGCAGATTTATGCAGAGTGCCAATATGATAACATTTCATGTAAGTTCAATGTTAATTTCCTTGCAAACCTGGCACTAATATCATTGGAAAGCTTAGATTCTGGTTGAGGTGGTTGTACCAGACTCATGGGCGTAAATCTGTTCTAACAGTAGGGGGGGACAATAAACATAAAATTTCTGAAAAGCAATTTTTGAAGGGGACACAAATAATACAGCCAACTATACTCGTAGAGGACATGTGTACACAGAGGAAAGCCTTAATACTATCATTAGTGTAGCATGGAGACTGTACCATTATCCTTCTTTTCAGTGTTTCTCTTGATTCAATGAAAAAGCTGACTAAATTGACCAAAATATTCTTCTTTAAAACCATGTATTTATGTTTACGTTGTTTACAATCAAGCCACAAAAATACCTTAAAACATAATGACTTATTTTCAAAAAGTGTCCCCATATAAAAGAAATACAATATTTTTGTACACTTGTTAAATTAGCTGATCATAACGTAAATTAGTGAGCCACTAGTAAAGCTCATCTGCTAACCCTGACGGCCACACACCTCCAAAAATATGAACTAAGCTCAACACACTTACCTGAGACTCTACACTTGACTGTCCCTGGTCTCCCTGAGACTCTCCACCTGACTGTCCCTGGTCTACCTGAGACTCTACACCTGACTGTCCCTGGTCTCCCTGAGACTCTCCACCTGACTGTCCCTGGTCTCCCTGAGACTCTACACCTGACTGTCCCTGGTCTACCTGAGACTCTCCACCTGACTGTCCCTGGTCTCCCTGAGACTCTACACCTGACTGTCCCTGGTCTCCCTGTTCCTCAGTTCTTTCTGTCTCCTTTACCTGTGACATAGTGACATTATTATTTCCATAAGCACCCATTCTTATAAAGATGTTACCAAATTGTTTTGATATGAGGACTTATTGTACTTACTTAGCGTTTTGGTGTACTGAAAAAGGATCTTATGCCTGTTTTTCTTTTCTCTGTCATTTTTAACAACAACACAAATCTTTGACGTCAGATGTCTAAATATGAGTTAGGTTCATAGGTTCACCACGTAGTCATATTATAATTCTGAAATGATCTTGCATCCTCCACATACATATTAGGTTTCGTCTGGGACAGAGGATATATATTTAACTGATCAGCCACTTCATGTTGAGCAAAACACAACTGTAGATCTTCAATATTAACCCTAATATCAGTTTACACACGTAGCGTTAGGCTTATCGCCGTGGTAACATTAGTTGTAGTGGGTGCATTTCTATCCAACAGCTATAAGCTAGGTAACGTTACATTATATTACACTAACATAGCAAACTTTTTTGTCATGACTAATTCATTAATTACTCAGCATCATTTCTATTTGAGAAAAGAACAACTTCATCTGATGTTTAATGTGAAAAAAATAGCCTTGAACCGCCTACTTACTACATACCTGTCACTAGCGCAGATCCTACAGCATGCAGTGGACCAAACCACTGTGAGGCAAGGGAGGGGGGGACTCAAAATGTTTCTAAACTTAAAAAGCTTTTTTTGGGGGTTTGTATTGTTTTACTGCTTACACAGATATTTTAAGTATAGATAAGTATGTTATTTACAATACACAGCATTGTTTTAATGATATTTCTAGGGGGGGATAACCCTTAGATGGGGGGGGTCCTGACCAGACTCACGCCTTTGGCTGAGTCAGAGGGAGAGCAGTAGTGCGGTTGTGAAGAAGTTGGTAATTTCATGGCGCAGAATAACACTTTTGCATGCATTGTATCCATGTCACATTCTCATTAGGGGCTGAGCCCCCCTAAAAGTCTGATCCTAGAATCACCCCTGCTGCTACTTCATACTTGTACTCCACTACACCTCAGAGGGAAATGTTGTAATGTTTACATTGCACTACATTTATCTGACAGCTTTTGCTTTATTGCTTCACGCTGGGCTTGTTTCTGCAACAGCTCATTGAGTATCGGCTACAATTAAAACTATTGAGGAAATATTTTCCTTTGGTCCAGTATTAAACGAGATCGCAGTCGGCAACGGCGAAACAAGCTACAATGTAAGTTAATGGACGTCAATTGTCCAGCTTGTATTTACGTTCATAAAAGTGCTCGTTTTGCCGGTGACAGGCTCAGATTAATATTCCAAGTGTCTGACAACATTATGGAAAGGATTTCTAAGGAGTTTGGTCTTTCTGTTAGAGTAAGATCCTTTTTTTAAAGATAAAAAGTCCGCAAAATTGCATTCGCTAAACCCACCAGACTTCATGTAAATAAACAGTAATTTTAGCATCGTAAAATATGGACATTCTAGAACATATCTGAGCTCTGAGCAGCACTTGCTCTGGCTTGAGTTTGCGCGTGTAGGGTAAATCAGCGCGATTATATGTTTGGTCAATGTTTTCTTTCTTTCATTCCAATTTCGGGACTGTCAGTCACAGTGAAAACCGGGGACATTTCCGGGGACAGCTCCAGCCGGGGACAGGTCACCAAAACCGGGGACTGTCCCCGGAAACCGGGGACGTCTGGTCACCCTAGCTTTCGGGGCACATGGTAAATCGCTATTTCTACACCATTAACAAGGCTCAAAATAGCACAATGCGGGCGCCATCTTGGAAAACAGTCATGAGCAGTCGAATGACTAACTCCGTGCAACCAATAACCAGTAACATAGCTCAAACACAGCGTTCGTGATTCGACTGCTCATGACTGCAAACATGAACGCTACTGTCTTTATAATCTGTCTTTTTAATAAACTGTCTGTACACTTGCCTCTCAGTGCCCCGAAAGCTATCGTTAGCAGCTAACCACCGGTTTGCGGTAGCTTGTTTCAATTATCATTTGAATAGCATGAAAACATGTCCCAGAGAACGTTTGACTCGGTACGCATATGTTATTAACCCCTGGGTTCATTCTGCACTGTAATTGTCCTTTAAGGTTTAGGAAATATCGTGGGTGGGCTTATAAAAGGTACATTTCCGTGACATACGGGACAAGAACGGGATAGTTGGGTTTAGGAATAGAAGAACAGGACAGTTAGGTTTAGGAAAAGATCGTGGGTGGGGTTATAAAATGAACGTTTCAGTGACATGCGGAACAAGAATGGAGCACGAATCCCGGTCTCCTGGGTGAAAGTCCTGTGTAGTTTAACCCATCCACCACCCCAGCCAGCCTCCCTGTGTGGAATTTTGGTCTTGTATACTACTCGCTACCGTTGTCACTCTTCACATGCCGCGGAGCTGCTGCTCTGCCCGGTACGTTCCATACAGACGCTGAGGGTTGCTTATTGCGTCGTATCTGACGCTGAGAGACACTGACCAAGTGTCCGTATTTTACGAGTTGGGAGTGAGAACGGGTTGAAATCCCATACATTTTTATTAGGGCTGTCAAAATAACGCGTTCATTTCGATTAATTAATCTGAGAAAAAATAACGCGTTAAAAAACATAACGCAGATTAATCCATTCCATATTGAACTTTGACACAGAGCCGTTCTAGCCACCATTCAACTGTAAAATGAAGGAGGGAGACAAGAATGCGCTGCCTGGATCATTGATTGGAACATTTACTTATAAAAATGTTCTTCCTGAATAGGGTTGGGTACCGAAATCCGGTGCTAATACGGCACCGGTGCCTTAACGACCGGTATCTACCAGACTGAATAGCAACACGGATTTCGGCGCCTCATTTTGGTGCCACTGATATGTCTGCGCTTCTCTCGGATGCTCTGAAACAGGCAACAGAAACATCGCTGCACGTGACGCTAGTTAACACTATACTCAACAGCAGCTAACGTTAGCCTACCGTTAGCTAGTAGCTGGATTAAACACGGTTACAATGCTGACAGCTAACGTTA
Source organism: Sander vitreus (assembly GCF_031162955.1). Classification (NCBI taxonomy): domain Eukaryota; kingdom Metazoa; phylum Chordata; class Actinopteri; order Perciformes; family Percidae; genus Sander; species Sander vitreus. The sequence goes on along the minus strand of NC_135856.1, from coordinate 29,759,658 downwards.
ACGGTGTAAAGTGTGACTGTATTTCACTGTAGAAGATTCAACACCGGGATGTAGCTAACAATCTGCAGCTGCCGTTGTCGGAAAAACACAGACGGTGCGTTCAATGAAACTGGTAACCTACAGCCTCGTGGTGCATTCAAAGTTGTTTGTTTTCCCATCTGGTAGTTGTTTTTCTCATTCAACAGCAATTTACTAGTGAAATAAGTTATTGTTATAGTTATTACATTATTATTAAATCATTTAATTTTGACCATATGGCCTTAGCAATAAACAAGCCTTCTTTAATGTTGCTGACTGTTGTTTAGTACCCTTCTTTTTTTTTCTTTTTAACTTTCTTAAAAAGTATCGGTTAAGGCACCGGGCAAAAATTATGTATGCGATTAATTAATCACAGAGTATGTAATTAATTAGATTCATTGTTTTAATCGATTGACAGCCCTAATTTTTATCCATAAGGATTTGTATTATTAGCCATACTGTCTAAACCATCCAAGGTAGATTACCACAAGCTCCGAGATTGTGACACTAAGGTTTATGCCTCCTTTAGAAGCCACAAGTCCATATGAAAGCAGTATGAGAAAGATTAAGTGTTTTTTGAAGACTAAAGCATGTTAACATGTTCTAGTACAAATGCAAAATACAAGCATTTTTTGCTTTTAAAGGTGACCTTAATAGGTCACTTTTAAGTCTGGACTGCAAACTTTGAAATGGTTCTCTTGTTTTTTTAGCAAGGCTGCTGATAAATAGCATAAAAATGTCAGATGCGAACTGCGTACGTTGCAGTTAACGGTCAGCGCCTCAACCCCTTGGCCACCAAAATGTCCTTTCTAACCCTAAAAAAAAGATTGACCCATAGCACAGACCAAAGAGTTGGGCAGCTGATGTTAATTTAAGGCACCTGCTAGCTGTCTCATCTGCAGGGACAAGGTTGCTGTTGTGAAATGAGTTTTAACCTTCACCAAACTCAGTCATATAGGTGAGGATATCTCGGCCCTTGCTGCACAGATTTGACCATTCTTTTTTTATGTTTCTTTTGAGTCCCCCCCCCCCCAACTTAAAGCATTAGTGCGTAACTTTTTTATATTAATGAACGTCCGTTACATTCAAGCCATTGCCAAATGAGTTGATACAAAGCTAATTAAGACTATCAGCTCCACACAACTCTCTCTGTATTTCTCAGTGTGGCTGTGTTCAGAAGATTGTGTCGTCCGGCTACTTTCGTGCCCAGAAACTCAAGTGAAGATAATGACCTCTTCTGAAGAGTCCATCATGTTTATTTAATCCTCCGTGTCCTCCTTGGCTACTAGCAACTGCATGGAGGAGGGGTGGGGGCGGTGTGTGATCATGAAAGGCTTGTATCATGTGGACGTGCCGACAGTGTTGTTGTCATTACTTAGAATTCCTCATGGGAGCAACAGAAACTACGCACTATAGCTTTAATGGAAGGTCCATACTAAATCACTCGAGATATTTGAATACGTTTGGTCATTTTGAACAGGGCAACCAGAGCAGAGATTTCATATCCATGAAAGTTTACAGGTGCTGGAGGAAAAATGGTGATGGCTGATGTATGCACAAAATAGGCCAATTTTTTTGTTCCCTCACCATGGAGCGTTACTTAGCACCATTATGATGAGTGTTGTCTAGAAGCAGGTTGATTTTTGGATTAGGCAGGTTGCAAACTGTTACTGTGATTTCTCATAGAGCTTCACATACCTGTAGTTGGCCTGGATCACTCCTCCCCAAAACACAATCTAAAGCCCAGCACGAACACCATGCTACATGCAAACCCAAAAGTATTTACTTAACCCTCGTGTTGTCTTCCAGTCGAAATTGAAAAGGTACCTTTTTTTTACGCGTTTCCCCCCCCACGTTTTTGATGCTTTTTCCGATTTTTGTCACATTTTAACGTTTTTTTTTAATTCATAGTCAATAAACCTAATTTATATGACATTATACCTGACTTGTGAGTTAAACAAAAGCAGAAATTATAAATTATTTTGACTAATAGTTGAGTGGCTCGCAGACCGGTATATGTCAAAGTTTAGTCCCGATACTGTTTTGAAACCATTTTAAACATCGTCTTGCTATAAATGCTATAAAATGGAATAAAACACCCAAAGTTCAATGAAAGTAAGCATTCATTTTACCTGCGAAGCACATCCATGCACACATGTTATTTTTGGGCAATTTGGTTGAAAGAAACCCATATTTCTGATATTAAAGAAAACTTTGAAAACGGGTCAAATTTGACCCGCGGACAACACAACGGTCGAAGTACTGCACTAAATTATGAGACTGTGTTTCACATAGAAACAATCCTCACACATGCAGAAGATTTGTCCTAAGGAGCAGACTGTACCGAAGAACCACGGATTGCAAGTGCCCTTTTGTTCTGTACAAAAACAAACCTCTGCTGTCCTAGCGCCCTTTATGAAAGACAAATAACAAAATATTATGTCTGGGAGAGTTTCAGAACATGGCGGCTCGCTGAGAGCCCCTCGCAGCTCAGCTCGATGAACGCATGATGAAAGCCAAACACTGTACTCCTCCTTCTTTGTAGTGGACATAAAAAGCTATTAGAGAACATAAAGCCTAAGGGAGGGTGGAGTGGGGTGGGTGCTCTTGCCCTCTCTGCCTGATGTAGACAGGAGAGAGAGGAAGTAGAGACAGTGCAGAGATAAACCTTAATTTCCTCTTCATGATAGATGAAAGCAAAAGCAGGTAAGGGAGACTTGCATTTGAGTTTTTAAACTTTGGGATTTTAGTGTGGTTAAAAGATAATTACTACTTAACATTGTATGGTAGGCTGTACTGCACATTGCGTTGTTTAAGTGCTGTTGACCATCTCACCTGCTAGATGTACAACTACATCTCATGCGCAGCATATACAAGGCATGAAGGCAGGCTCAATGACGTAGCTACATTTTCTCCCTTTGCACACCATATATGCCAATATTTTGAGTCAGAAGGTGGACGCACCCCCCCGTCCAAGATGCCACACACTGTTGTTTGGGTTGTTTTTCTGCCCAACAATTTCCTGTTTACTACTGATTACCAGATTCAGCATGACATGGGGGAGACTTTGGCCGTGCTTCAGAAAGAGAGATCACCGAGTCCCTAACTAGAGCTGTAGGCTGTCCTGTAATGTTCTACTTTTTCGTTCCCCCAGTGAATAGTTTGATACTGTATGAAAAAGGCTTTAGCTCATTGATAAATTTGCTCTGGGAGCTGGTCCGTTTCTCTGTAATGTTTGTTGTTTCCTAACCACAACATGGGTTCAAGGGAATCTTTTCTTAATCTTTGATTTGCCATTTTCTAAATGAAACATTTTGTGGGACAGCAAAGGTTTAAAGGGCACTGCACCGATTTTACACATGAAGTTCAGTTGCCTGGTAATTGGGGTGGGGTACTATTTAACCTATGAAAACGATTGCATAATGTCTTCTGTGGCTCTGGAGGAACTTTCTTAAGTTGTTTTTGGGAGTACACATTCATACCAGAAAGGCTGTGTCACAAACCGCAGGGGGTGTGAAGGGTCAAAAGAAAATCATTCTCTTAATCCTCTGTGGTTTTCTGTTCTGAATAAAACCCTTTGTAAAACATTTTCGGCTGACTTAGTTAAGCGTAAAATGACAGACACAGAGGCGCCATTGATCTTCTCATCAAACTATTGGCAAGAAAAGGAAAAGGCGTATTTAACTAAATTTCAAAACTATTCCTTTCAAGAAATTAACTTGAATCATAATTTGGGGATTTATAGATTATTAAAGCAGGGGGAGGCCAGTTCTCTGGAAAATGCCAAAAATTTAAAAATTTAAAAACTGCCAGAATTTAAAAATACAGCCCTCCCCCAGCAGCTCACCCCTCTCTGTTCTAAACCCCTCCCACCAGACGAGCATGGGCATGGGAATATGAACATGCTTCATACGGTAACCTGTACGAGTATTTCAATCGTCCCGATCGCAATTGTGATCCCGATGCCGACATCTAGGCAAGGCAAGGCAAGGCAGCTTTATTTGTATAGCACATTTCAGCAACAGGGCAATTCAAAGTGCTTTACATGAAAACAGATAAAAAAATTAAAAACAGATAAAATACAAGAAAAAAAGTTACAGTGCAGTATAAGAAATTAAACATTGAAGAGCAGTTAAAACAGTTAAATATATAAAAGGAGATAAAATAGGAATTTCTCTTTATATACTTATATAGATTGTTATACAGTGTCAACAATGCAGCTTCAGTATAATAAATGAACAGTTATTTAAAGAAAGGTAACATCAAAAAGATAGGTCTTCAGCCTTGATTTAAAAGAACTGAGAGTTGCAGCAGACCTGCAGTTTTCTGGGAGTTTGTTCCAGATATGTGGAGCATAAAAACTAAACACTGCTTCCCCCTGTTTAGTTCTGACTCTGGGGACAACAAGCAGACCTGTCCCAGACGACCTGAGAGGTCTGGGTGGGTCATAGTGTAGTAGCAGATCAGAAATGTATTTTGGCCCTAAACCGTTTAGTGATTTATAAACCAGCAAAAGTATTTTGAAATCAATTCTTTGAGGCACTGGAAGCCAGTGTAGAGACTTCAGAACTGGAGTGATGTGATCCACTCTCTTGGTCTTAGTGAGGACTCGAGCAGCAGCATTCTGAATCAGCTGCAGCTGTCTGATTGATTTTTTAGGGAGACCTGTAAAGACACCGTTACAGTAGTCAAGTCTACTGAAGATAAAAGCATGGACAAGTTTTTCCAAATCCTTCTGAGACATAAGTCCTTTAACCCTTGGTATATTTTTAAGGTGGTAATAGGCTGACTTTGTAATTGTCTTAATGTGGCTGTTAATTCAGTAATTCAGGTCTGAGTCCATGACTACACCAAGATTTCTGGCTTTGTCTGTTGTTTTTAACATTATCGTTTGAAACTGAGTGCTGACTTTTAATCATTCCTCCTTTGCTCCAAAAACAACCACCTCAGTTTTTTCATCATTTAATTTATGAAAGTTCTGGCACATCCAGTCGTTAATTTGTTCAATGCACTTAGTCAGTTGTTGTATTGGACTATAGTCCCCTGGCGATAAGGTTATATACATTTGTGTGTCATCAGCATAACTATGGTAACTTATTTTATTGTTTTCCATAATTTGAGCCACTGGAAATGTAGATGTTAAACAGGAGAGGCCCCAGAACGGAGCCTTGGGGAACTCCACACGTCATATTTGTATGCTCAGATGTATAATTCCCTATAGACACAAAGTAGTCCCTATTCTTTAAATAAGACTCAAACCACTTTAGTACTGAGCCAGAAATGCCAACCCAGTTTTCCAATCGGTCTAGTAATATGTCATGGTCGACCGTATCAAATGCAGCACTGAGATCAAGTAATACCAAGACTGAAATTTTGCCACTATCTGTGTTTAAGTGGATGTCATTAAAGACTTTAACAAGAGCTGTCTCAGTGCTGTGGTGTGGTTGAAAACTCGACTGGAAGGCATCAAAACTGTTGTTTAGTGACAAGAAAAGGTTGAGTTGTTGAGAAACAGTTTTTTCAATGATTTTACTTAAAAATGGAAGGTTTGATATCGGCCTATAGTTGCTCATTAGTGACGTGTCTAGATTGTTCTTTTTTAAGGGTGGCTTAATGACTGCAGTTTTCAGGGCCTGTGGGAAGATACCTGAGAGAAGAGACGTGTTTACAATCTGTAGAAGATCTGTAGCCAAACAATTCGAAACATTTTTTGAAAAGGCCCGTTGGTAGAATATCAAGGCAGCAGGAGGAGGTTTTCAGATGTTGTATAATGTCCTCCAGGTTTTTACGGTTAATCATATGAAATTGGGTCATATTGGAATTAGTTTTGCCTGGACACTGTGACAACACATACCCTGTACTCGATATGGAGGCACTGATTGATTGTCTAATTTTCTGAATTTTGTCTTTGAAGAAGTTGGCAAAATCATTGCAGGCCTCGGTGGATAAAAGTTCAGATGCTACTGGTACTAGAGGGTTTGTTAACCTATCGACAGTAGCAAACAAAGCATGTGAGTTATTATTGTTTTTGGCAATAATGTCCGAGAAGAAGGACCGCCTTGCATTCCTCAGTTCCAAATTATAAATGTGAAGTCTCTCTTTATAGGTGTTGTAGTGGACCTGGAGATTAGTTTTTCGCCACCTGCGTTCTGCTTTTCGACACACTCTTTTTTCTGTTCTTACCAGTATGGTATTTCTCCATGGAGATCTTTTCTTATCAGAGACAGTTTTTACCTTAGTGGGAGCAATGGCATCAATAACATTTGTAATGTTACAATTGAAATTGTCTACAAGCTCAGTGACTGAGACCCCTGAGAGGGCGGGCGTGGACGAGAAAAGCTGAATGAATGACTGGTGTTGTCAGTGATATACCGTTTTCTTATTAACGTTGTTTGGACACTTTTGTGCACAGAGATAGTGCCATTAAAGAAAAGACAGGAATGATCAGAGAGAGCAGCATCAGTCACCACAACCATGGAAATGTTCAAACCCTTCGAGATAATCAAGTCCAGAGTGTGCCCCTTGTTGTGTGTGGGCTCTGTCACATGCTGAGTCAGTCCATAGTTCTCAAAAATACAACACAGTTCTTTGGTCCCTCTATCCTGGGGATTGTCAACATGAATGTTGAAATCACCAACAATAACTACACAGTCAAAGATAATACAGATTATAGACAGCAGTTCACTAAAGTCGTCAAAGAAGGATGCACAGTATTTAGGTGGCCTGTAGATAATTAGAAATATAGGTTGAGACGGGGACCTTAGCTGAAGAGCCACATATTCAAAAGAAGCAAAGTTTCCATAAGATATTTGAGTACATTGGAACGAGTCATTAAACAAAATGGCGACTCCACCTCCTTTCTTATTCGCTCTATTCTCACTCATAAAATTGAAGCTAGGGGAGCTGACTCTATAAGAACAGCATCACTGTTATTATGGTCTAACCAGGTTTCAGTTAAAAACAAGAGGTCAAGATTGTGCTTGATTTAAGTGCTTCTTTTTCTTAGCGGATTCACCATTCTTTTTCTATTACCTGTCACAACATTAATTGACGAAGAATTGAATACACAGGGCCCAGGCTTGTCCTGGAAAGAGTCATGAGTGCCACTAGGCATGCAGCCTGGGCCCAGCACATATCAGTTAAAGCTTGTTGCATTTTGTACACAAGCATACTTATCAGTCTGGTGAGAAGGAGTTCGCTGCCGTCCTTGAGGGGGCAGAGGTGCCTGGCGTTTTACTTTCAGCGGTTCAGTCAAAACAGGGTCGGTTTGATGCTGGGGGCGAATGATGGGAGAAGGTAGTGGGGCAAACTTGATTCCAGCATCTACCAGCTGCTCCATCCGGTCAGTGAACCCCAACATGTGGCAGGGGGAAACAGGGGAAAAGGCGGATGGGGAGAGCGATGGATCCTCAAAGGCGTCGGTGTTGGTAAGGGGGTTTGAGGAGTGTTTGATGGGTGAAAAGGGGGGTTGAGATTTCTTGTCTCCGTTCTGTGGTCCTCCATGGTCAAATCTTTGCTCAGGTGGGGGGCTGTGGTGGATCACTGCCGCACTTTGTTGTGTCTTCCTCTTGTTTTGTTTGTGTTGATTTATCTTGTCTCGTGTCCTTGGCCGAGGGAGTAGATGTGTGGTGCAGAAAGTAAAGTAGGCTAGAGGTGAACAGCTTTACTCCTGGCTTGTTAAGGAAAAGTCCATCTGCTTTAAAAAGATATCTGCGGTCCCAGAAAATGTTAAAATTGTCAATGAACCGCAGAGAGTGGACGGTACATGCAGTTGAAAGCCATCTGTTCAGTGCCAACAGTCTGCTGAATCTCTCAGCTCCTCTTCTGACTGGCGGTGTAGGGCCACTGATAAACACCTTCGCGTTTAGGGAGCTAACTGTGTTCAGCAGATTCATAAAGTCATGATTCAGCACTTCAGACTCTTGCTTTACAACATCATGTGACCCTATATGCAGTATAATGTTCTTCACAGTTGGGTGTGCTGCCACGATATCCGGGATTCTTTGGGCCAAGTCAGACACCATGTCTTTGGGAAAACAGAGTATTTTGGTGTTTTTACTGCTTTTTATGTCTTTTACAGCAGAGTCACCCACAATCAGTGTTTGGTGCCCAGTCGTTAGCTTTCCCTGTAGCTTTTTATTTTTTGAATTGCTCTCAGTCCTTACCCTGCTGTGCGACGATGAGACGCAATCCAGGTCATGTCCAGGGTCCTGCAGCAGAGGAGCAAATCTGTTCTCCACCTGCACACTCAGTTGTTGGGGAGGCATTTTGTTGCTAATTCTCCCTTTTGCAGCTGTCCACGGCTGTGTCCTACTGAGTACAGGGGTTGAAGAGGCGCTCTGCCTGGATGATAATGCAGGCCAGCCGGTCGTATCACAAATCTCAGGGCGCTGTGCTCTGCCCGTTAGTCGTCCTCCCATTTCCCAGGAAAATGATTTACTCTTAGGCTTTGCACCAAAAGAGTTCCAGTACCCATTCCACAGCCCTGCTGTTTGTTTGTAGTCTTGCTGGTGCTAGTTAGCCGTGTGTTGGCATGCTTTTGTCCATTGTTTTGGGTCAATGGTAAAGTGGTGTCATTTCCACATAATCCGTTCACTTCCACGTTTACTTCTAACCGGTAAATTTTGGTTTCCAGAACTGCAATCTTCTGAAGGAGTTTGTAGTAGTTCTCCATGGAGAAGGGAGGCATCTTGCTGCTAATTAGCTTTAACTACAGTCACTTTAGGACAGGCTTGAGCTATTGGTAGGCCACACTCACGCAGAAAAATGTTGAAATATGGCAATAGCCTACTATGTCTACAAAAAATGTATAGTCCAGTGATTTATAAGTATCCAAGAGCCTCTGCTCATAGTTTCTCTCAGAGGAAAAGCAAGATTATCAGCAGAAATATGCACGCAGAGGCAGGAGCAAGCAGCAAAGCGTCTGCACTGTAAGAAGCAGTGCTAATATTCTAAAGACAATTCTACGAGAATTACCATTCTGTTTTCTTTGCAAACTTTACAGGCGGGCCTATGAAGCCCTTTGAGGTGGCAGACTGTGATTCGAGGCTCTAAAGCTACATAAACATGAACTTGTGTTAGCCGCAGCTGTGGGCCTTTGGCTACTGTTGGCAGAAGGCTAAACTATTAGCAATATTTGCCATCATCTCTGAAACGCCTCGCCGATATTGACACATATTTCATTGCGTTTATTGTTTTGATAAGTTTTGATAAGTTGTTTTAGGTTGCTTTGCAGTGCAGCAACTTTTTCTGCAGGCTTTTCTGCCATTGAATCAGGTTTTACCCTTGAAGGGACGTGCATGTGACGCCCCTTTTCTGAAATGACCTGTGATTGTCCAAAGTCTCCAATCACAGGCTAGATTGTCTAAAGCCTGAAAACAGAGCTAAGAGAAGTGTAGTTTTCTCTCAAATCACTTTTTTTAATGAATTACAATATGCTGAAAGGATGTTATGGAATTGTTGCCCAACAACGCCCAAAATGCCATCAGACAGGACAAAAAGAGTGAGAGAGCACATATGCACATTTTGTCTGGTTAAATAAAGGTGGAAAAAATGACAACAACATCATCTCTGACCACAACATTGTGATGTTTTCTGTGTCTCCCGTTTCATCCAGAGGGGAAGAGTAAGAAGGAGAAGGGTGCACCTATCCAAAGGAGCACAGAGACCGGCATGGCGGTAGAGCTGACCAGGAACATGAGCCGCCAGCCCAGCAAAGAGTCCAACAATGGCAGCATGAACAGCTGCAACTCTGAGGGGAAGTCAGTAAACCACACACTCCCTGCTGTGATCACTTTCCATCAACCATCTGCACACTCTCTACATCTACGTAACCTTTATCATTGCTTTCTCTCTCAGGGCTTTTTCACACATGCCTTGTTTAGTTGGGTTGAATCGAACCCTGGAGCGTTTACCCGCTTGGTGCGGTTTGTTTGGGCAGGTGTAAACACAGCAATCAGACCCAGGGCCAGATGTACTAACGCTTTTGCGCCCACTTCAGGCGTATTTGTTTCGCAATGTGCGCGTAAAAGCATGGCGAGGTATGTACAAACAGGCCGCACTGAGGTAAAAGTGCAGACTGCCTGTCGCGTGAACTGAAAATGGCAAATTCCGCTTTTCCGTGTCATGCATATGCATTCATGGGAGGGTGAAGGAGAAAGTGGGAGTTTCCCATAAAGAGATGAGAGGGGAAGCGTAAAGTGAGGATACCTCTTTAAAGCGCTCTCTGTCCGGTTACAAACAACCTCTGGTACGCTTCGGTGCACTTTGTTTGTGGTGAGAATGCGATCAGACCTCGATCCGACCCGACTACCAGGTGTACGCTGCAAGTTGGACCTAAGCGGCTCCTGTAGTCAGGTGTGCTTTGCAAACTGCGGCAGAGCATGCGAACTGTAGCAGCTCGCAATGTTTCTCTCACAGAAATACACTGCGGTCAAGCTCAAAGCCACGTTCAAACCAACCGCCGCTAAAGTTAGAGACATACACCGGTGTGAAAAGCCCTTAAAGGAGAATGCCAAATGATAGTCCATTTATTTCTGTCAATGTCTACTTTACATTTCCACCTGTGTTTTCAGGCTGTAATTAGGTTCTGGGCAATATATCGATATCAATACCGATATATGAGGCTATATGTTTAAATTTGAATGTTCTTAAATTTTGGAAGTTTTTCTGGTTTTAAAGGCTGCATTACAGTAAAGTGATGTATGTTTCTGAACTTAGCAGACTGTTCTAGCTGCCGTTACCCACGTAGTCATTATGTCCATGGTACTGATGATTATTTATCTAAAATCTCATTGTGTAAATATTTTGTGAAAGCACCAATAGTCAACCCTACAATATCGCCGCAATATCGATATTGAGGTATTTGGTCAACAATATTGTGATATTTGTTTTTCTCCGTATCGCCGAGCTCTAGCTGCAATGTTTTATGTATTTTCTATTTCCTTGGTCTCAAACTGCAAATATTACACTGTTTAAGCTACTGTAGCTGCTGTCCCACCCGACTTAACGTGGATGTGGCAGTAAAGTTTGTATGCCAACATGTTCTCAGGGGTTATATCCAGGCGTACACTTCCATCTCTGCATGTATGTGTCAAGTGGCTGAAAGTGAACAGAGTGTAATGTAATGAGTACGCTGTAAAAAAAAAATAAAATAAAATAAATTGGGCTCAGTGAGGCGATGATAGAACACAAACTTTGACTGAATCAAATTACGGCCTGGTGTTTTCTGTGATGGATTTGCTCGCTTGGCCGGTTTTCGAGATGTTTTTCATGTTGTAAATAATGAGTGGCAGCAAATGAGTTCTCCTGAAGGCAGCAACGTGAGCTCTGAAGTCATAGAGCAGAGATCTTCAACAGGGGGTCCGGGTCCCCTAGGGGGTCCTCAGAGTCAATGCAGGGGTCCGCCAAATTATTTAAAAAAATTATATAAATAATTTCAAAAATTAAAATAAGTCTGAAAATATGTATTAATATGAATGCAACATTTTAATAGCAAAGATACATATGCGTATTTGTGAAAAATATGATTTACATATTGAATAATGCATGAATAATATCCATTTCTTTTCATCCATTCTGCACAGTTTAATATGCTGAATTGTATACAATATATGCGGTAGGGGGTCCCTACACTGTCTCGCTTTCAGCTTAGGAGTCCATTTGAAGACCCCTGTCATAGAGTATGCCGACTGTGTGGTGCTCGGGGATTATTGTCGTAACTAATTCATGTTGTATGTATTTTCTAAATTAGTTTGATCTTCTCTGGAGTCAATCTGGGTGCCAGCAGTCAGTTCAGTGACTTCCTGGATGGCCTGGGCCCGGCTCAGTTAGTGGGAAGGCAAACCCTGGCTACTCCTGCCATAGGTAACACACTCATGACACTCCTCTCTTTTAATCATTTTAGTTTTTCTCTTATGTGTTTGTTCATATATATGTTTTAATAATGAATGAACTTTATTTTTAAAATAATTTATATTGATCTATTTACTTGCATGTATACTATGTATTGGATATTACTTTTACATAAATTTACATATTTCATTTTATTTTACAGTGGCAAAACAAACACTTTTGTGAAGGTGAATACAAGCTGGACATTTTCCCTGTTAACTTACATTGTAGCTTGTTTCGCTGACTGACGACTGCAGCGATCTTGCTTAATACTGGACCAATGTCAAAGATTGTTGTTCCCATCAGTCACTTAGACACAAAAACATAGGAAAATGGGTTCCAGGTTGAAAAGAACGGTATTTACCCTTTAAGTATGCGATATACAGCTCTAATCAGTGTTAATAATAAATCCCTACTGTTATATATCTTTATGGGCTCTACTCCTAGTCACTACTATTCTTGTGGTTTATTTTTTCCGACAACATGTTCATCTTGCAGCTGCCAGCACCTTCAGCTCTGCAGGACACACCGTCATCAATCGCTTCCTGTCTTATTAAAACCAATCACCTTTTCACTTTACTGTGTTTCCCAGGCGACATCCAGATCGGTATGATGGAGAAAAAGGGTCAGCTGGAGGTGGAAGTTATCAGAGCTCGAGGACTGGTACAAAAGCCAGGATCAAAATCCCTCCCTGGTGAGAACCTGAACCAAAACTGAGATACCGAAGAACAACTAATCTCTCCCTCCCTCTCCAGACATCAGTCATACGCTAGTCTCGCATTGCCAGACCTTCCTCCACAGCACTGCGGAGGAGGGTCTGGCTAGTCCACACAGCATTCCGGGATGGGAGAAAAACGTGCTCTGGTTTATTGCCATTTCTTTAAACCAATCACAATCGTCTTGGGCGGTCAGACAGACAGACCGGACAGAGACAGAGATAATGTAATAATATATAATTCAAATAATTGTGTAAGTAGTAGAACAATACAAACGGGGCAAAAATTGCATTTTAAATTGAGAAACATCTTGAGCCCCACCTTCCTTGCCTCACAGTGGTTTGGTCCGTTCAGTGGGAGCAGCACTGTTAAGAGAGATGGCGCTGGCGTTAGCTAGTTGTGGAACTCCAGTAAGTAGACAAGGCTATTTTATTCACTTTAAACATCGGATAAAGTGATTATTTTCTCTAATACAGATGATACAGTGTTATTTATGACATAAAATTATGATTTTTCCATGAATCCTCTGTTAGCGTTTATAACGTTACCTAGCTTGTTTGTTAGCTTGTTTAATAGCTTGTTGGTTCGTAAGTTACCTAACTTGCTAATTCCACCCGACATGCTTTCACTGGTTACAGAAAATGAGCCGGCTGGCTAACGTTAGTTATCTAGCTAACTTGCTAGCTAGGGGGATCATTATTAGTATAGGGGCTGTATTAGAGAAAAGAATCACTTCATCAGATGTTTAAAGTGAATAAAAAAGCCTGCCAGCCTACTTAATGGAGTTCCACAACTACACATATCAACTGTACACTTTTGGCTGTATTGTTTGTGTCCCCTTCAAAAATTGCTCTTGAGAAATGTCAAATCTGAAATGCCAAACTGTTAGATGAAATTCACGGCCATGCATAGTCCTCATAAATCCAGTTTAGTTGCCAACACAAAGAAAGCGGAAGGTGACGGACATCCAGCTGAAAATGAGCGACATCCGGCGGCATTTCCGGCGGCAACGGAGCAATCCCGTAAATGAAACATCGTCGATATAGACTTTTCATACACTGATATTATATGATATATACCTCACATCCAGTGAAATCCAGCAGATACACCCAGCCGAAGCTTGCTCTGTGCTTTCCCTTCCCATAAAGATAGAAGCAGCTTTGAGATCTAAGATAGATTATAGTGGTAGAGTCGCTGTGTTCCTCACTAATGGCTATTTTATTGCTCTGTCTCTGCCTTCAGCTCCATATGTCAAGGTCTATCTTCTGAATAATGGAGCGTACGTAGCCAAAAAGAAAACCAAGATTGCACGGAAAACACTTGACCCACTGTACCAGCAAGTACTGCTATTCGAGGAAAGCCCACAGGGTAAAGTCTTACAGGTGAGCCCAAGATTAATTTCTCGTCATCGCAAAGGTTTTCGAAATTCATCATGAGAAAATGTGTTCTAGCAGGAGGAATTAGACTGCCCTGTTATTTGACAGAAAATTATTTTGAGGTAACACTTCGTAATAACTACACACTGTGAAGCATTAGTTAAGTATCAGTAAGTACGTAAGTCATCATTTATATAAAGCATTGTTCCTACATTATTACGCATTCGTATGGTATTCATAAACACGAATGATGGATTCACCATTTCTAAATTAGGTTTAATAAAAATGACAAACCAGTTATTTAAGAATTGTCAATGATCAAAGTCAAAAGTGTAAGTAAATGATTACCAAACTATTTAGATGTACATTTATGCATGTATTTACACATATAATGTTTTAGACATGCACTAATGGTCAGTTAGTGTGTGTAATATATGTTTAATAAATATTTTATACATTTTGTAATATCGCTTTTTGAGTAGGAGTGTTGTCAAACATCGCTTGGACTCGCCGGTGCGTCTTTTGTCCTCAGAGGGTTAACTAATGCTAAACATAGTGTGTAGTTATTATAAAGTGTTACCTAATGATTTTCCTTCAGGTGATTGTATGGGGAGACTACGGCCGCATGGACCATAAAAGCTTCATGGGAGTTGCACAAATCCTAATGGAGGAACTGGACTTATCAAGCACAGTCATTGGTTGGTACAAGTTGTTCCCACCGTCTTCCTTGGTGGATCCGACACTTGCCTCCATAACGCGGCGGGCTTCCCAGTCGTCACTCGACAGTTCCTCCGGACCTCCTGGGGTCCGATCCTAGTGGACCAACAGCTCTACACCGCTCCAACCGGTAACAAACTCATGAAACGTACTGTAGAGAGAAATAAATAAACACACAAAAAAAAAAGATGGCAGAAATGCAGATTGTAGTTGTTCTACAATCAGAAACAGTCGCAACGAGAAAGCTTTGTTGAGATCTGACAATCACTCCTGTCGCGGTTCATTTTAGTCTGTTGTAGGGAGCGCCACATTTCAGTGTTTCATATCCATTCAGAAAAATCGCATCGTTTTTTTCTCTGTGTATGCTGAGGAAGCAGGGCCGTCGACAGACAACAAGCAGTAGCTCTCGACACGGGAGACGGAAAAAAAGTGTCAGAGAATCAAATGAAGCAGGGTGATTTTTAACTGAATCAACAATAAGCAAAGAAATGTACGTAAGCATCGGAATGTATGGACTCGTGACAGAGGTAATCACCCTCCACACCTGCAGAGGGGCGCAGTCCTCTCTGCAGTGGCCTCCTCCAGAACCCCGACAGACTGCCGGCACTCCTGCCCCCAGGCCATGTTTCTTTTCCTAGGATGGTGAAGGCATGACCCGCCCTACTCTGCCTCTGATTGGCTTACCCTGGTATTCTTATAGTGCGTTCCATTTGTACTCGGAAGTCCGATTTTGTCCGAGGTCAAAGTTGGAAACACGACCCCTGACCTCGGATTTACAAGCTCGGAACTCGGACAACCTTGCAGTACCCCAGCTCAAAATCCAACATGGATGCCCCGTGCATCAACAGTTGTGAAAGCTGTAGTATCATACAGTCATTAGCACTGTCTTATTTGTGTCTCACTAAGTCAGTCGGACACACAATCCTGTCCAACTTCTATCTGTGGACATGTTGTTACGCAACGCATTCTCATGAACGGGTCCGTATGATATCGTACAAAAATGTATGCACACCAAAACGTATGATATCCTACGAAATTAGGAGACTGCCGGCTGTTTATGTGACGCCGGCTGATCTGCGCGACAAAAGTTAAAGGACAATTCCGGCGCAAAACGAACCTAGGGGTTATTAACAGATGTGTACCCACTCTGTCGCTCTCTGGGACATGTTTTCATGCTAATCGAATGAGTTTTAGCTTGAAAGACGCTAGCGCGGACCGCCGATTAGCTTACAACGCTAGTATTCGGGGCACAGGGAACATAAAAACAAATCACTATTTATACCACTAAAAAGGCTCAAAATATCACCACACTTCAACGGTAGCTCAATGAGGGTCCCTAAATGTTAACCGAAGCATTGAGAACTTTGTAAGTGTACAGACAGTTTATTGAAAAGATAGATTATAAAGACACTCGCGTTCATGTTTACATGCCGCCGCTGTCTTGGAAACCAGTCATGACTTACAGCTGGCGATGCAAACTAAAATCAAAAGCAATTTGCTCAATATATCTGAAATAATCGCACTCTGCACGACTTGTCTAGTGTACTTACTCAGTGGATAACTCTCCATCTGGTCCCTCCGGTCTGGGTCGCCAAAAAAGTTTCAAGTACAGCCCTGTTTATCAGAGAGGGGAAATCTTCAGACCGTACAAAACACTGCGTCTCTTGGGCATCGCGAAGCAACAGGTCCCATTCCTTGCAACACAGACACTCCTGTTCAGTGGCCATAGCTTCACAATGTCCGCAGGTACACCACTAGTTTCCCAAAGTACGAGGCTGTGTTGCGGCATTGACTACCGGTAGCTCTCTCTCTCTCGTAGCCCTTTCACGGAGCTCCCGCAGCTCTTTGTTCAATAAACTGTCTGTATACTTACAAAGTTCTCAATGTTTCGGTTAACATTTAGGGACCCTCACTATGCTACCGTTGAAGTGTGGTGATATTTTGAGCCTTTTTAGTGGTATAAATAGTGATTTGTTTTTTTTACATTCCCTGTGCCCCGAATACTAGCGTTGTAAGCTAATCGGTGGTCCGCGCTAGCGTCTTTCAAGCTAAAAACTCATTCGATTAGCATGAAAACATGTCCCAATGAGCGACAGAGTGGGTACACATCTGTTATTAACCCCTAGGTTCGTTTTGCGCCGAAATTGTCCTTTAAGATTAGGCACCAAAACGACCAATTAAGAAGAAAAAGATCGTAGTTTGGATTAAAACACTCCTAAGAAATACGCATTTCCTGGATGAAAGGCTTTAATTTTCCCCGGGAATTGAACTTGACTCTTTGGCTTGAAAGTCAATTATGTTAACGCCCACCCATCCACCCCGACCTCCTTCTTATACAGCAGCAGTCAATGTAGTGACTACAGCAAAATTAAAAAAACGTGGAATGCTTATGAAATACAGTGCTTTTTGAACGAATGGTTCATGAGGACAGGCTGTTGTACGCTCAAAAAACAGCATAATCTGTTGTTATCAACTGGCATTGCTAACAATGGCTAACCTGGCTAGAGCTAACCACACGATGAAAAATCCGACTTGTAAATGGAACGCATTCAACTCGGGTGTGACATCATTCCCAGCTCCGGCTTCCGAGTTCCGAGGTAAACGGAACGCACCACTTCCTCAACCCTAACCAATCTCACTCCTCATGCCTACACCTAACTAGAACGCCCCAGCTCAGGGTAGTTTCCTGTATCTGTGTCACATGGGTTTCGCCACAATCACGCCTCTTATGAGACTGGCAACAGGTCCGTGTGTATTGATTCCAATGAGAGAAGTGAACATGAACACAGATTATCAGCAATTATTTCGCCCCATAGTCACCAAAGTAAATATTGGACAAATTTTTCACAAGCCACATACCTTTGATCATTCTGACACCAAAATTTAAATTTTTTAAATTGGGAGAAAATTAACTTTGTTCGAGACCTGTTTCTGTCTCTGAAACAAACTCTCGCGAGATTTTGCAACACAGATAAGCTAGCGTCAGCTAACGTTCGCAAACACCCTGACAAAACCAGTTTTGTTTGTTTGCACTATCTTTAGTCATAGAGAATCTTTGACCTAACCAATCCAACCAACGATGGTTACAAACGAGTACTAGCCAATCAGAGGCAGTGGAGGGGGTCGCCATCCTTGGAAAACGCAAATGTGCTGCCCCCCAGGCAGGGTGCTCCTGTGTGGGTGTTCAGTCTGGAAGCACAGGGCCTTCTTCTGGTGCCTAGACCTCGGAGCCGCATCACTGGTCTCTCTCTCTCTCACTCTCTCTCTCTCTCTCTCTCTCTCTCTCTCTCTCTCTCTCTCTCTCTCTCTCTCTCTGTCGAAAAATCCTCTTTTCAGTATGTTTACCATGGCTGCTCTGAAGCTGTTTTAGCGTGTTTGCTTTGTCGTTCATTACTTTCCCCTTGTTATTACTGGCACAAAATGTTTTTTACAGTGCGTAAAATGCTCATGATAATGTTGTCAGTCTGGTGTGTGCATGGAGAGAAAAAAACTAAACACAAGAGATTAAAAAAAAGGATATAAAAACTGTTAAATGTCTGCAAGGGGGGACTGGTGATGAGGACACAGCTTAGATTTTTACACTTTGACAGTGAGATTAGCGTGCAGCGTTGTTTTCCTTGTTCCACCACTGGCAAACGTCCAGGCCAGTCGTCTTTGTATAGATGTATATTAGGCCTCCCAGGAGGTTGACAAATAAATGAAATTTAAGTCACTTTAAAATATCACAAGGGTTCAACATCACTGTTAAACAAAAACAAAAACTTTTTTGAAAAAAGTAAGAGCAAGATAGGACCATCTAAATTTTTGTTTTGGGGGAGTCCATTCACCATCACCCCAGCACGTTTTAATCCAACCCTTTAGTTTACATTCTTTTGAAAATTTAAACACAAGCACAAGAGCTTGGATTTTTTTACAACAAAAAGTTTAACTTTTTGAAAGAAAAAAAAAACAACACATAGTTAAAAAAAAAGAAAAGGAAAATCCCGTCACTGGTTCCATTCGATTCTTTGTCCCGTTGTTAGGAAACAGACAAACAAACAGAAAAAGAAGAATCGCTCACAGTTTCCTCTTTGTGCATCTCTGTGAATGTGAAAGTAACCAATCAGACTGCTCTGTCGGGACACCAACATCTATGCTCATCCTCCGTTTCGGCCTGCAGACTCCTCCCACCAGGAAAAATGGTGGGGCCAGCATGACTTTGGAACCTGATCTGAGCTGCATGCACATTTTTTTTGTAAAACAAAACAGATACAGTAAAAAAAAAAAGAAAAAAAAGAAAAGAAAAGATAACTGAACTAGATACGTGTGTTAGTTCCACATACTGTAGGGCCGCTTGTATGTTGCATGCAGTTGTACAGTTTGCTCGTACTTGAATATTAAAGAGATAAAACCAAGAAACCGAAGCCATTCCCATTACGCAAAAGACATTTGAACTCAACTGCAGTCAATTCCACATCCCTCAGTCCGGTGCTGAATGTCTCTCAAACTAAATCCCAAGATTACATTGATGTCTTTTCCTCGTCCCCTTCCAGAAGCTGTACAGTACTGCACAGTAGTACTGCGCTAGACCTCACAGCCCCTCCTTATTCCACACCATAGTATACCTCCAAGGGGCTGAGATGATGTATGAATAAATATGTACAAATCAGATCCACTTCTATGGAAATGTGAATTATGTTCCAACATAATGATTTCAGATATGCTAACACATGAAACTGTTACGTTTATATATAAAGAATAAACGCAGATGCACAGAGAGTCATACACTGTAAATACTCGACAGCCATTCCCTGGGTTTTCATTGGGTTCAGTGAGATTTGCAAAAAGGGGCCAAGTCATGTAATGAGGAGCGAGTAATACGTCATAGGGACCATGCAGCGGGACAACACAAGATGATGGACTTGTGTCACAAACTGGCCGAGTTTAAACTACAGGTGTACCACTAAAGGTTGTCGTCTGAACACTTCTTTGTGCTTCAAACCCGATGTCTGAACCCCCCCCCCCGGCCATGTTCAGTCCCTCTTCAGAAGAGTTGACTTTTCTTTTCATCGTCCGGTGAAGCTGGTTTTTCCTTTTTTCTTTTTCTTTTTTTCTTTGTCAGTATTACAACAGGAAAAAAAAAATTGCTGATTGTTTACAACTTCTGTGTTCCACTGAAACAAAAAGAAAATTCAAGTAAAGCATTCACTGCAACATTACTTGTTTGTATAACAGATGTGGCTCAAATGATGTGTATGTTTTATATTTAAAAAAAAAAGTTCATTTTTATTATTTACAAATAAAAAGAATGTGTGGAAGAAAAGTGCTTCTCGACTCGCCTTTTCATTTCAATGTCCCCGTCCAAATCTCCGAGCTAAAATAATCCAGTTTTTTTATCATGTTTATATGATTCTCTATCTGCAGTTACCTTTGACATCATGTCAAAAGGTCAGATTGTCAAAATGGGATCTGCTGCCATGTTTGTGGGAAAGTTCATATTTTCCCTTTGTCCCATAAACGTCCTCAGTCAATGATTCCCTTGTATATCTCGGCAAAGCAGCGCCTCCTTAAACTTAGGAGATCAATTCAGAGTCTTAAGTCATAAGACCATCACAAGTGATGGAAGAATTATTCAGATTTTTTTACCACTCTGACCTTAATTTTATAGCTCAGGGATTTCCCATGTCTTCTCCTCTGGCTCCATTCCCCCATTTTCATTCATATAATCCATGGCCCATCTCTTAACAGAAGGTAATAAACAGCGGTGGAAGAAGTATTCAGACCCTTTACTTACGTAAAAGTACTAATACCACACTGTAAAAAATACTATGTTACAAGTACAAGTTACAAGTTCTTCATTGAAAATGTTACTTAAGTAAAAGTATGTAAGTATCATCAGGAAAATGTACTTAAAGTTTTAAAAGTAAAAGTACTCAATGCAGAAAAATGGAAACGATCCAAACAGTTCTGTCAATCAGCTAAGTGTTGAATCGGCTTATCATTTCAGCTACTCATTTATATTGTTGGGTAGTTTAATTTATAATAAAACATCGTATTTTAAAAACTACATAAGTTTTGTGTGCAAAAATCTTAATGTGTAAAGTAACTAGTAACTAAAGCTGTCAGATGAATGTAGTGGAGTAAAAAGTACAATATTTCTCTCTGAAATGTAGTAGAGTAGAAGTAGAAAGTGGCATGAAAAGAAAAGACTCAGGTAAAGTGCAAGTGCCTCAACATTTGTACTTAAGCACAGTACTTGAGTAAATGTACTGTATGTTACATTCCCCCACTGACCATCACACGTGTTCCACTGGATAACTGAACATTTCAAACATCTGAATATCCATGAATAGATCTGCATCCCATAGTAACAAACTCTTCAGCCAAAAAGCTACCAACCAAGCAGCAACGTTAGCAACTAGCTGGTGAAAACAGTCGAGCATTTAGCAGCTAAAGAGCCAGATATTTCCCTCAGGAGATGGATGGTGGAGACCAAAACAGAGCTAACAGAAGAGGGGATGTTGTATTTGCATCTGCCATGTTCCCTAAACTTAACTAGTCATTTTTGTGCCTAAACGTGTCGTCACCACATGACGCTGAAATTTCTGTCGGCTAAACTCAACTGCCACAGCCTTTGAAAGGCCATCATCTCGCGGTTCCCTGTACCCGGCTCGCAGTCACCTTTTGTCGGCTAAACTCAACTACCAAAGGCCGCTGATACGACCGACAGCTCACGGAGCTCTGTAGCTGGCGTCACGTGATCAGCCGGAAGTCGCCTAATATCTTAGGATATCATACAAATTGGTGTGCATACATTTTCATACAATATCATACAAACCCGTTTATGAGAATGCGTTCTGACCTCAAGATACAACACAAAGAAAGCGGAAGGTAACAGACATCTGGCCGAAAAGAGTGTCAACCGGTGGAATTTCCGGTGGCAACGGAGCAATCCCGGAAGTGGAACATCGTGGATATAGACTAGATTCAGCCCTGTTACTCCCTGCTGCACATTCAACCTTGAGTATTGACTTTTTGCATTAAAGACACCTTTAAACCTGCCTCTCTTAGTCTCATGTTTAGTCTCTGTGTTTTGGGTCAGAACAATGCAACCTAACATTTAATCATTTGAAGATCTTTTATCACCATTAAGAGAACTAAGTCTCACGGTTGTATTAGTGTTACTTATCGGTTATATTGATCCTTCCATTTCTTCCTGCTCATTTAAAGTGATAAATCCTGTCTATTGTTGTATTGGATAATTGTAATTAAGGGAGGTCTGGGCTGCTACACTCATTCTGCCCATACTCTGCTAATGAGTGTTCCTTTTAATCATAATGATCCGTTACAGGCAAGGCTGTGCCTCCATTCATAGTTAATCATTACTATCATTTTCATCCTTTCACAGACTGGATGCTCTTCTCTCTCTATGTAGCTTTTGAGAGAGGTACATTTCCGGAGAGCAAGCGTTTGATTATGTAGTATTGATTGATAAAAGCACATGACAGCCGTGTACTACTACTACATTAAAACACCATGAGTCTATGCCTCGCATGCTGCTACAGTGGCTCTTAGTGAACAGGAAGTTGAACCAAAATGGCCTCATGTGTGACCTCACATATGATATAGTGCAGCAGAGGGCTTGGGAGATTTATGTCCCACATCCTCTCATTAAATAAGCAGAGGGCCCCCCCGAAACAACATCTGCAGGCAATCTTGGCTAACCCTCCCACCAGCACTGCCATGCTTGCCGGGGCCTCACCCCCCCCCCAGTTCCCCCAGCGTCACAGCATCAGGGGTCAGGACCCCAGTGTACAAAGTGTGGATACGAAGCATGGTGGAAAGGAGAACCGCAGATCACACATGTCAGAGGCCATGGGGAAATTTCCATGCTGCGCCCAGGAAATGGGTTAATCTTTCTGATCAGGTCAAAGGTCACACATCGATGGAAGTTCTTTTTTTTTTTTTTTATATATTATCCATGGAGATGATCTTCCAAAAGAAAGTGGGTGAAGATAAAAGTAAGCAAACAGAAACTTTGGGAAAAAAAATTATATCTAAGTTGAATTATGTGTTTACTTTGAGTGTTCAACGTGGCTGTATTGCGTCACTCTAATGTCTCCACTTGTTGCATGACGAGGACCGTATAGACACAACTGTGCAATATGAATTTTTCTTGCAGTTATCCTTTATTTTATTACAAATGGTGCAATACACAACACACATTTTAACCTTTTTACTCTTTTAACATAGTAACAGTATGTTGACATTGTGTAGTGTATGTGAGTTGCATGTGTGTGAACGTGACATGTTTTGGATAGGTATAGTTAATGTATATTTAATGTATGTTTTAAGGGATATTGTTGAGCACCGTCTCAGGTAGTGCACCTGAATCTCTTTGTATGTAAATGCAATGACAATTAAGGAATCGTATCTTATCTTATTATCATTTTTAATATTCTCCAATCTCCATGGCAATGATCTTCCAAAAGAAAGTGGGTAAAAAGTAAGTAAAGTAAGCAAACAAAAACTTTGAGGAAAAAAATGATATCTAAATTTATGTTGAATTATGCCTCCTGACATTAAAAAAAAGACTGTATTGCGTCACTCTAATGTCTATACTTGTTGCATGACGGGGTGCATGCGCTTGTTGCAGGAAGCCAACTCATCCTGTGACCAGATTTGATGATAACTGCCCCGTTTGTAACTAACTGCTTTCTCTCAAGAGGAAATGTTGACTTCCATTTCAACGTGTACAGTTTCTGTACATTTCAGCACATTTGTCCTCAGTTTCTTTCATTTAAAAAAAAAGTTAAAACATAGGGTAAAAACAACATTAACAATCAGAAGATATTCACATTACAAAATCACACACATTTTACCCCACTGTTTCTCCAATTAAATCAGATAATGGTACCATGGTTTCCCCCTAAAAGGGAGTTTTTCCTCACCACTGTTGCTCTAAATGCATGCTCTTGGGGGAATTACTGGAATTGTTGGGTCCTTGTAAATTATAGAGTGTGGTCTAGACCTGATCTGTTGGGTCCTTGTAAATTATAGAGTGTGGTCTAGACCAGATCTGTAAAGTGTCTTTAGATAACTCTTGTTATGATTTGATACTACAAATACATGGACACACATGGTCTGGCAAAGCGAGACTACAGTGAGCGAAACAGTTTAACCCAAGGCCCTTAATTTACAAAAAGAATCCCAACTCACGGTTTACTTATGACAGCTGATCGAACTTCCTCCGCTGATTGAAAGAACTAAAAGTAAGTGAACATTAAGTCAAGAATAAACTTTCATGCTTGACTCCAAGACTTTAATATACATTTCCCCCATATTTAGCTGGACATATTTGGTATCTTTGGAAATGTTGGGATCTCCACCAAAATGTAAAGTCAAGTTCTCTGAGTGAAGAGACTATCTTTCCACCAATACATATTCCATAGGTACGGGGATGATCCCCCTGAGGTCAGGTACGTGGATACTTCTTTAAGACACACTTGCCGGCCACGCCCTATAAAGAACCTGTGCTGGAGTGGAATCTCTGATTTTTGATGTTGACTGTTTGATCGGAACCGTCTCCAAGAAGCCCACAGCTTGAGAGATAGTCTCTTCACTCAGAGATCCAAGGTTACAACGTAACCGAGCGTTCTCTGGGTTTGGACACTTTGGCTGCACAGCACCACTTGACTACAAGCAGTCTTTTATAATGTACTTGAAAGCAATACTTTAGTAAAAGTACCTTGGGCTCCTGGGTAGCTCACCTGGTAGAACATGTGCTGTCCTTAAACTGTCCTAACACATAGAGGCCTAAAATACCAAAAATAAATACATAAATAAAAAGGTATCTTACCAGAAAATGACTTTGATAGAAGTTGAAGTCACCTTTTAGAATATTACTTGAGTAAAAGTCTTAAAGTATCTGATATTTACTATACTTAAGTATCAAAAGTAATGTTATGATGTTAATGTATTTAACTATTAGAAGTAAAACTAAAAGTAACTGATTATGAACTTTATTGTGGCTTCCTCATAGTGAATACTATTCAGGGTTACCACACCTTCTTAAACATCAAATTCAAAGTCTGACATCAATAAAGAGAAAAACAGAAACAGAATTAAACATTTTTGTTCACTCCAACGTACGAAAACATGTCTTGCAAATAACGAGTAACGAAGCTATCATGCTTAGGGAAAATGTAGCGGAGTAAAAGAATACATTTTATTTAGGATATATAGTGGAGTAAAAGTGAACTTTTACAGAAATATAAATAATGAAGTAAAGTACAGCTACGTGAAAATTCTACTTAAGTACAGTAACGGAGTATTTGTACTTTGTTACATTACAACACTGACTACAAGTCAGGCTCTCCTCAGGGTTGTATTCCATCCCCATTGCTGTACGTTCTTCATACCAATGACTGTAGAAGCCAGCATGGGGGCAGGCACATCCTGACATTTGCTGATGATACAGTCATTATCAGTCTGCTCCAGTAAGATGAATCTGAGCATTGGGCCAGTGGTAGATGAGTTTGTCCAATAGTGTGATAAGGGCCTTTCTCCAATGAAATGCCACAAAGACCAGTGACACGGTCATTGATTTAAAAGCACTTTTCCTCTTCGGTCCCCCTACAGGTTGAAGGCGGAATTGTCCATTACCGTTATCATTCAAACTACAAATCCGCTACCCGATCTGGCAAACTTGCATAGTGCGGTTATAGCCGATAGAGGGCCGCAAAGCGAATGCAGAAGTGCCGTTCACCCTGTTACGAGTTGATGAACCACTGAAATTGAATGAATGAATGAATTTTGGAAACATTATTTTAAGGTACAAAAGAATCTTTGGTGTTGCTTTAAGGAAATCATCCTCCATCATTCCTCGAGGCAGAAGGTCCAGGGTTTGACCTGTGACGGTTTCCTGTGCATCTTCCCCCTCTCTCTCTCTGAGCTGTCCTATCCATTAAAGGCAGAAATGCCCCAAAAAATAATCTTAAAAAAATAAATAAAAATTGTTTCCCATCTGGGACAATAAAGTGACTGAACTGAACTAATTTAATAAAACAGAGCAAAGGGTACAGTGTTTGAGAATCTGAGAATGCAGAGGAGGAAATGAATAGCCAAAATAGGCAAATACAATGCTAGTTTCTGGTAGAGTACACTAAAGTACTTCTCAGGCTTGTATTTGATTACTTTATCTGCTAAACACTTTCTTGTCAGTGTAGGAATAATTCTGACACCATGGATCACCAATATCTTATACGCACCCTCCATCAAACTGTGTTCGCTTCAGTGCCCAGAAGGTATCCCTGCCTGTGACCAGGTCGTATCATATACTTCAGGATCAAACGGCAAGAAACAGACAGAAACCACTGAGAGCAAAAGAGAGGATCTGCCATGTGCACAAAGGCTGTCTGGCGCTGCAGCCACCAGTAGATGGCGTAGTTTGTTGGAAGACAGAGGGAGTCGCTCAGCAACTGCTCTGAGACTGATAGATAGATAGATAGATAGATAGATAGATAGATAGATAGATAGATAGATAGATAGATATTGTCCCATGAGGGAGATTTGTTTTAACAGTCTCTTTCATGTACCTCGCAAGGGTGCAACTTTGGTTTTATAAGTGGATGGGACACAAAACAGGGGGTCTGGGGGTCATCCGCCAGAAAAATGTTTCCGATTTGAATCCCATTTCTACATACATTTAGGGACTATGATGATACAAAATCCAGGAAATGATTAAGTTGATCGTAATGATAAATTGTGCCAAAAAGAATAGTAGGCTATCAAACTATAAGAAAAAGATGTCTTACTTTCTTTGTTGTTTAATATAGGGGCGGTCGCCAAGACTTGAGAGAATCATTTTAGAGTCAAAAATGTTCACAATTTGAAAGTATGTGTGTGTGTGTGTGTGTGTGTGTGTGTGTGTGTGTGTGTGTGTGTGTAAATTACACCCTAGTGCACATGGCAATATACACGGACAAACACATCAACAGATAGCTGCTCCCCCCGTGACCCGATACCGGATAAGCGGACGAAGATGGACAGGTATATAGATAGACACATAGAAACAAGCACATTTACAACAACGACACCGGATCTATACAAAGTCAGCGAGATGGCTTCGTTCAGCAGTGCAATGGCAGAAGGGACTAAAGTTTGTTTGTCTGCACACTTTCAGCTTCTATTTCATATGAGCATACACACTTCCATGCTCTCTGCTACCCACACACTGAGTAGGGGAGACCGGGGATAGTTGTAAGATTTTTGACATTTCTGTCTGTATCTTGGAGCTCTTTTAAGCCAGTGGGTTCAAAATGTGATAAAAACTAATTGCATGTGTCTGGTATTAAATGGTGTAACTGTTATCTCTACAACCCAAACAGAAAATGCATGGTTTACTCTCAAACACAAGGAGGAAAATGTTACAATTGACCCCATAGTCCGGGGTCAGTTGTACCATGCCCTGTGGTGAAATATAACATTATGATATACAATGGGGTGAAATGTAACATCATGAAACTAGGATTATGACAAAAAACTTGATATTGAAACTTTTATTCAACACTTAAATGACTTTTAAACAGTATATTTGTGTGTGTATGTGTTGAGAGGCACGCCTCAGTCTATCTTTCTTTTCCAAGACTGAAAATTAAAAGAAAAAAAACATAAATACAACCAACATTTTTCTTGGGGTAGGTTGTAACATGTTGTAACCCAGACTCTTAATTCACAGCGAACAGCTAAAACATTAGCACTAACAACCTGCATGAAAGATATCCATATAGACACACAATAAACATAATTGAAGTTACTTGAGTTTAACTACAAAGCTGGCATTGCTAGCCCCAAAAATAAATTAAGTAAAAAAAATAAAATAAAATACTTTCCTACCTAAAAATGATTTTTTTTCTTTCAAAAATGTGCAGTGTCTGTCAGACTAAATAGATTATGTTTAGAGTGAATCAGGTGATTCCAAACTTGTTCCTGATTGGAGAAATTGGACGTGTTACAACTGACCCGTGCTACAACTATCTTCCACTATCCGTGGAGTCAAGTTCTTCACACATGTGGTCAGCGCTTTGATGCATCCAGTCAGGTTTATGATGACAAATCTTTACATGAACACTATGTGACGAATAACAAGTCTGGAACTGAGTTTGTACCTTACTGTGCGTTAGACTGTGAAGAGGAAGTCCATGCGGAGGCAGAACTGGCATCACATTTTTTCAAACTACTTTCAATTTAGGCTGTAACGGCACAAAGGAAGCAGTACTTTCAGTTTGTTCAACTTCTTGAGGATCCTTCTCAGGATTAAACCAGAGATATTGTACATGCATACATTATTATACATATTTTATTTTGTCATATATACTATGTATACCTACGTAGGTTGTACATTTTATTCTACACTTGTATATACATGTAGGCCTACATTCTTTTCTTTCCTTTAAGTATACTGTATTTTTTCACTAGGTGTTCTGGCATTTAGATCTTTTGTTATCTTATGTAACAGAATAATTTCCCAGTTTGGGATTACAGTAATAAAGTCCATCCATCCATCCATCCATCCATCCATCCATCCATCCATCTGTCTGTCTATGGTGCTTTCAAGGACAGCAGGTGACAGACCAGTCCTGAAAGATTGACCGCAAGTTTTTGTTGCGCAAATAAACATAAGCACGTTTGCTGAAACCACATTTACCGAACACATTACTGCATTTAAAAAAAAAAAAATAGGCTTAATTTGGTTTCAGCATAATATTTTCTGCAGATGTGCAGTGAGCCGTCCTCGGTGTGGTTACTTTTCCAGCCGACCAAGTGGAAAACTCACCAGAGTGATGTTACCTGATAGGCTTTTCAAAAACGTGGTGTAATTTGGAACTTTTTCGGGAAATTACATTAAACAAGGGGCGACGGTTGCTCATTTGCATTTCTCCCGCCTTACCTTGCCGCACCGCCACCTAATAAAACAACTCCTGGAGGGAAATGTATTGTTCAGGATCAAATTAAAGTCGCTCGCGGAAACGGCCAGGAGCACAGATGCGCATCTGTCGTGCACGCGCAGCGTGTGTTGAAGCAACAGGCGGTAACAAAGCGTGCTGGGAAGAAAATTTAATACCAAAAATATCTCTTTCCCCCCCCAGCTCCACCGGACACATACTGTATATATCTTTGTTATTTTGTCACGTTAAACAGCAGCGTGCACGGGACAGGCGCGTGGATACCTTTTACGCGCGGCGGCGGTGGCGTAAATGGCTCGCGAAGAGGTGCAAGAGGAAAGAGGGGCGGTCAAAGTGTGACGGTAAACAGTGTGCCTGGCTCTGGCAACGGTTCCGCTCACAGCGCCTGTTAGACTGCGTCTCGCGCGTGTAGTGTTTTGTTCGTCCAGGGCACGTTGCTCCCAGCACACGACGCGCATGCTTGAAAAGACTTCGGCGCACTTGATGCCTGCTTTGGTGATGCCATGCCCCGGAACCACAGCGGAGACGAAAGCGGCACCGGGCTCTGGATGAGGACGTCGCCGGGGCACCGTAGCGAAGGCTACGGCTTGAAAGATGTGGAGTCCGGACGGAGGATGATGAACAACGCGGGAGACGGTTTGCTGTCAGCCTCCACCGCAGCAGGTGCTGCCGGAGGCGCCGAGAGCCTGAGAGGGAAGCAGGGAGCCCGGCTAAGCCTGCTGGGGAAGCCGCTCATATACAGCGCGCACAGCGGCCGAAGAAACGTGCGCTACCGGCGCCTCCAAAACTACCTGTACAACGTGCTGGAGAGACCGAGAACCTGGGCGTTCATCTACCACGCGTTTGTGTAAGTTCATTTTTCATCATTTGCATGTAGCTGCGAAGCTCTCTGCACACCTGTTGATGCCGTTCCAGAACACGTTTCACACACAAACACTCAAAAAGGACACAAACACACGATGCGATGCTTAGATTTTATTTTATACTTGTTTTCAACCCATCACTTTGCCACTCTAGTTTTCGTGATGACTGTGCAGGAGTCTTTGTTTAAGGTTAAACATGATCAACTCTGGGGGTTACAGTTGCAGTTTCACTACGAATATGTAGGCTACTAGTAACCATCCAAGACTGGTGGGTTTTCATTGACTTCTGCATGTATGAGGCCCTCAGTGGTGAGGTAGTTTTCATAGCTTCAACTGTTAAAAACAAAAACTCAGGGTCTGTTGTCTCCTAAAGGTCAAGAATCAGGAACATCTTTAGCTTTCCTCCTGCTCTTCATCATTCTTGGCTTGCCAACCAGCTGCAGTTGATTTCCCGCGTGTGACTTGTTATTGTGGCATCATGACAATCTCTGAGAGGAAGGAAGTTGAGACACATGTGGACTCTAGAGCACCATCTTTTTTTGGTGTGTGTGTGTTAGAGCGCGCGCGTGTGTGTGCGCGCACCAGGAGGAGTGGTCATAAAAAAAAGGTGGTGTGGTGATGAGCGGTTTGAGCTGTTGCACTTAAACCAAGCAACTCTGGTGACTTTCATTTTGAAAGTATTCTTAGGGCAGCTTGTATGTGCACAGGACAACACGAAGAGTTTATGTGCCTGATACGTGTCATCTGTTTGATGTTTAGTGAAGACGCTTTTGAAATTGGATTTTCGTTTTGTAAAAATGACTGTAATTATCTGTTAGCACTGTTTGAAAACATGATGCTTTTCAGGGGCAGTTTCAGATTATATTCCCAGTCAGTGGCACAGCCAAATGAATAGTGAAACAGTAAGTGCTAGAAGCTTGGTGATGTAAGGACACTACTCCCAGTGCTACCCGGTGAACTACCATAGCCGGCAAGCTAATGGCTAAACACACTGCTAAGCACATGCTAGTGCTCTTCTGAGCTTTTTTTGTATTTCCCCATGTGCTGTTTACTCCCTCTGGCATTCTGTTCTTAGGATTGTACATCTTTTTATTTAAAGGTACTTAAAGGGTACCTTCGGTTGAATTTTTGAAATTGGTCCAGTATTAAGCAAGCAAAACAAGCTGCAATCTAAAGTTAATGGGCAATTGCGCATCTTCAATTTACAGCCACTTAAAGAGCTGTTTTTGCAGACAAGGGTTAGTGTTACATAAAAGTGGATGGCAGAACACAGCTAAGCTACGACAGCATCCTCCGTCAGACTCTCTGGCTCCCTGTTACCTCAAAGGTCAGCACTGTAAAGACGTTGCTTTTGGTAAGTGGTGCTAATCTGAGTGTCAAAGTTGAATTTCACACAGAGGAATGGACAGATGTACTTCACCGCTGCTAGTGAATGCACTGATTGCAATGATTTCCAATTGCTTTCACAACAAAATGTAGTACTTTTTAAGTCCTGCACTGTGTGGAATGTGTGACCGGGCCTTAGCTGGGCATCTGGACATCCTAAATTCGATTATTTGCTTCAACTGAATTAGAGGAGCTGGGATTTCTGGCCAATCGGGGTCCAGCATTTGCCCAGGAGGAGTTTGTTTTACATCCAAGATTCCCATCTGACAAACATCCCTTTATCTTAACTGCTGTGCATCATGGGCAACATTTTCTTATCTAGAGTTGTAGTAGCCTACATTTGGAATCACACTTATTGTAAATAAGGCTATCTGTATACAATTGGGTTGCATTTTAAACTGGGCATAATGGATGAAAAGAAATGGATATTATTTATGCATCATGTTTTAATGTTAAACATCCATCTGGAAGGCACAGTGACTCCTTAAGCTTAACTGTATGGCTACCATATTTACCTAAGCTTATCTTCAATGTGTAAATCATTTTATTCCACCAATAGGCCAATTTATCTTTTGGTATTGCAATTTTGCATTCATATGAATGTATATTTTCAGACTTATTTTAATTTTTGAAATTACAAACTTTAAAAAAAATATTTTTTACACAATTTTGGCCCTCTTGCGCTTACTCTGAGGACCCCTTGTTGAAGATCTCTGCTTTAAATGAACTTTTTACACAATGTCCAACTGCTGTTAAAGATAATGTATAGTCTCTCCTTTCTATCTGTCGTGTCATAATTCCTTACAGAGGAGGATTACATTTGTTGCGGTGTGAAAGTGTTTCAGACATCAATTCAGCCCCCGTCTTTTATGAGGCCTGTCCACACTTGGTGGTCAAAGAGGTTTTGTAATGATGTCAATGACCACCGTGGGGGTCATACTGTTCAATGATGACTTTCCTTATCCTTTTTTAGTAGGGCCGTAACTTACTGAGAGAAGACCATTGGATTTCCACTTTGGTCTACACTTTTGCTAAAAGGTTAAGTTAAAAATGCTAATTTACACATCTTACGAAAGTGTTGACTCACGCGCACAAGTGTCCTTGGACTTGCACTTTTATCTTCGCATGAGCGCCCATGAACGTTTTCTTTCATCCCTGTGGCATTGAGCTGGAACTGGACTAATGGAGGTTCTAAACTCCTACTCAGGCCTTCTCTCTCTCTCTCTCTCTCTCTCTCTCTCTCTCTCTCTCTCTCTCTCCTGTGATGAATGCTGCTGTGATGGTCAGTGGCCTTGAAAGTTGCACTGGTCTGCTGATATGACAGTTGTTGCAGCTGAAAGCCTTGCTGTCACGTTTTTTTTTAGCTACAGAATAAGATGATATCCATGTCCAGCTGATTTATAAACCAAGCTGTGGTTCACATTTAGCGCTGTGGAAAACCTCTGAAGCATATGTATCAATGTTTCTTTAGCCCTCATGTTGTCCTCAGGTCAAATTTGAGCCGTTGTTCAAAGTTGTTTTTTTTACCTCCTGTGATTATCCACTAAGGGTGTGCAAAAAAAAATCGATTCACATTTGAATCGTGATTCAAGCTCTACCGATTCAAAATCGATTCATAGAATTCCAAAAAATCGATATATATGAAAAAAAGTGCAACTTATAGTCCGGAAAATACGGTGTATGAAAAAAAGTGCGACTTATAGTCCGGAAAATACGGTATATACCGTATTTTCCGGACTATAAGTCGCACTTTTTGTCATACTTTGGCTGGTCCTGCGACTTATAGTCAGGTGCGACTTATATATTAAAATATATATAATTTAACATGTTTTAAATGTTATTTCATGCTGAAAACATTACCGTCTACAGCCACGAGAGGCGCTCTAGGCTTGTGACAACTATATGCTGCTCCTAAAGACAACTGAGAAAGAAAAGAAACTGCAGGCGACTGCAGTTAGTAAAATACACAGCCGAAAACGGTAATCGAGCAGCAGAACGAAAGTTTGGAGTGAGTGAGAGAAACTTGTGAGGGACTGGCGAAAAGGTTAGTCTTACTGCAATGAAGAAAACAAAGAAAGCTAGTCAGCTGAAATCCAGATGGCCAGAGCTGGAGGAAGGAGTCCACAGATAGGTGCTTGAACAACGTGCTGCTGGGAGAGGCTCGTCAACAGTGCAGTTACGTTACGTTAACGTACCGGACACCTACCGTATTCAGCCCCTTGTTCTGTGTGCTATTGTGTAGTTTAATAACTTGCCTTTCCAGATTAAATGTCTGTTCTTGGTCTTGGATTTTGTGAAATAAATTTCTAAATAAATGCGACTTATAGTCCAGTGCGACTTATATATGTTTTTTTCCTCTTCATGACACATTTTTTGACTGATGCGACTTATAGTCCGGAAAATACGGGGTGTGTGTGTGTGTGTGTGTGTGTGTGTGTGTGTGTGTGTGTGTGTATATATATATATATATATATATATATATATATATATATATATATATATATATATATATATATATATATATATATATATTTAATTGTATGTCTACTGCAATCACATGGGAAAAGTAAATACATTTACATACTGTGAATCATTTTTTGAATTGAATCTTGAGCCTAAAAATTGATATCGAATCGTGACATTTTCTGAATTGTGCACCCACTATTATCCACTCAACATATGTTCCTCTGATCTTAAGTATAAGTCAAAATAATTCCTAATTTCAGCTTTTTTAACTAAAAAAAGTAGGTATAATTTCATAGTGTATAGTCGACTGGAAGACAACACAACGGTTATACCAGATTTTTGTAAATGTAGTGCTCAATAATTACCAAAGGAAGTGACAAACTGAAATTTACTGAAGTTTATAAAAGTGACCATACCCAATTGGGCCTGTCTTATCCCTTTAGGGCCCAGGTTTGCTTTGTGCCCCCCCCCTTCACATTTGAAACACTCGTGTTTAACCCAGTAACACAGGTGGTTAAAATAAGTTTAAATATAGACTAGACTACGGGCCCCCAGGGAAGGGTGCTGCCTTGTTTGCCTTTGCCACAGGCCTTTACTGATACCTAACAAAACAGACTGCATCCCCTAACCCAATTATAGCAAACACTAGAATATCCCTGAGGCCATCAGCAAATTTGCATCATCTCGGTTAAGAAGGCCTGGGTGTTCTTCTCTCCTGCTGTGCTGCTTTATGATGAAAATGATTTTAACATAAAACCAGAGCCAACTGTATCTTAAATGATCTTCTCAGTGTGTGAGCGGGATATTGGCAATCATGAGTGGTAGGCTGACAATTGGTAAGATAAACGTAATGCAGTGCAATTAAAAGCATAGTAGCTCTGTGAATTCTGAAAATCTAAAAATTATGTAAGCATGGATTCGTTGTTACACAACCAAGGTTTTAGCACATCGTCTCGTCCGCTGCTCTACTAACTGTTTTTGTACCTCAACATTTACATTAGAACCAAGATGTGTTCGCTTTCCACGGGCCACCTGAAAACCACTAGCCTAGAAATCTAGACGCACCCTAGTGGCAGCAAATTTTATTTTGCAGCCGGGGGGGGGTCTAGGCACTCTCCGTTGGCTTGCGAGCTGGAAAAACCAAACTCTGGTCAGGCCAATCACATCGTGTATAGGGTCGGTGGGCGGGCTTATGGCTGCTGGGAACAGAGGTTTTCTGGAAGACTTGGAGTTAAGCTTTTCTTTGAGAAAAGAACAAAGAACGGCACTGAAATTAATTTTTTTTTAAAAGGAAGATGTGTTCAGAGTACGGATACGGCAAAAGTTTAATCTATCAACTAGCTCTGCTACCTTCTTCGTTGCTCTGCTTGGTTGTAGCGCTATCCTATTGCGTGCAGAGGGAATTTGAAAGACAATCATTTATCCCGCCCCTCGGATTGAGCCCTGTCAATGGTGAGTTCCCAGACCCAACATCTTGATGTGGGTCTGGCTTGTCAGGCTAGCAAACCACTGCTTTACCTTTTAATCACCAGGGAGCAGGAGAACAAGGATTGAAGGGGTTGTCACATAGTAAAAAAGAAACCTTGCTGTATAGTTTAGCCTGTAGAATACAAGGAAGAATCAAACCCAAAAAAGGCAGCAAAAAGTAACTTGGCCATCAAAGAAAAAAGCGACAAAACATTGAAAAAGCTACAAAAAGTAGGTGGGCCTTCATTTATTGTGAGCCAAAATTGATATGCGGGCCGGATCAAAATCTGCGAGGGGCCGGATTTGGCCTGCGGCCTTGAATTTGACACATGTCCTTTTTATGTGGTTAAAATGCACTATGGTCATTTGTTTGTCTTGCGTTTGTCTGTGTGTGGGATTGATACTGATATTGTTCTGCCTGAACAGCTGAATGAATTTGGATTAGTCGCACAAGTTCAATTTCACTATCCACTGCTTTCGGGAGGCAATAAAAAAAAAGAAAGAAGAAGAGAGTCCTTTCCTTATCAGTCTCGTCTGAGCCGACACATTAGGAGCAGGTCAGAGGAGCAAATAGGCTGAGGATCCTGCCCTCGCAGCATCCAGTTATCCTCTGTTTGACATGCCCACACAGCAGATTACATTGGCTTTGATGCTCAAAGTGATATTTCACCTTCAATTTGTTCCGCTCTCTAACACACTTGCCTCCAGGTGACATTGTGTGTGTTACATTGTAACACGAAGAACTAACAACTAGAGCTGTAACAATTCCAAATGTTGCTGTGCAATTAATTGTCTCAGAAATAATCGCAATTGGCAATATAATTGTCTCTTTCTTGTCATATTAAAGTTTTGAATGAATCCCAGGATACATATTTTGGTTCTATCACTTTCATGTGACCCAGATAATGTTGTAACACAGGTACACAGCCTATGAAGTAAACCTGGGCCCTTTTATTATCATAAAACTTTTCTAACTGTATCCCCCCCCTTGTCAGTTTAGTTGCTATGAACGTGAATAGGGTCAAGTACCAACAACTAGCAGCATAGCTTTAGCTCAACAGTCCGCCCAATAATCACTTACATAATTACAATTTGGTAGCCTGATGTCGTCATACTCAGATTCTAGTCAGAATATGAGTCTGATACTGCTCCATTGGGCTGTGATTATGGGGCGTGTTTCAACCGAACCAGGAAAGAAAATGCCTCTGCGCTCAATTGGATAGACCTTCAACCAATCGGAGCAACGGAGACAGACGTCACGGAAGCTGCAAGTCAAAGGCAGGCTTCAACAGAGCAAAGGCAGAGGCGGCAGTTTCCGTGTCGTGCGGACGGGTGTGGCAATGTGTATACATACGTGATCGCGGTTCTCTGTTCCTCTTTAAAATGAATGTGCTGTCGATATCTTCTATAACAGACGCGATGGCAGCCATCTTTGTTGTAAACGAATTCAACCCAAGCGCTCTTTGGTGACGTGCTTGATTACGTTACTGTTGATCATCTGTCCATCGTGTAAAGCCCGCCCTGACATTTTGATTGGTCCAAACGGCTCTGGTTCGAGCATAGTTGCTCCACAACGGATTATTGTCCAGACCGAACTTCCTGACCTCAAATGTTGTGGGCGGGGCTAAGTTCGACTGGCATCCAGGCCAACAATTTGGCATATCTAAACAAAATCAACAATTACCATCAACAGCCATAACTCTTAGGAACTTAGGAGCCAATGTTAGCAATTAATTGCGGTTAAACAAAGGAACCGCGATTACGTAAAAAAAAAAATTGACAATTAGACAATTATAGACAATCGTTACAGGCCTACTAACCCCACCAGGGTGGACTTTGTCATGTGTGTTAGCTGTATAATTATTTATACATTTTCAAAATAAAAGCCAGTGGTGAAGTCACTCGGATACTCTGACAAAAGGCAATGTTTAAGAAGAAGAACTATTTATTAATCCCATTTGGGATTGAGATACTGCCGCCCCATGGACACTGTAACTTTAATACTGGGTACTGCTAGCTAGGGCTGCGACTAACTTTTAATTATTTGCTTTGTCGATTTAATCTGTCAGTTCTTTTCTTGATTAATCGATTATTGGTTTGGTCTATAAAATGTCAGGAAATGGTGAAAAATGTGGATCAGTGTTTCCCAAAGCCCAAGACGACGTCCTCAAATGTCTCGTTTTGTCCACAACTCTTAAGATATTCAGTTTACAGAGGAGTGAAGAAACTAGAAAATATTCACATTTAAGAAGCTGGGGGTCGTGAGATGACCCATATAAATAGTTGGCGATTCATTTAATAGTTGACTACTAATCGGTTAATCTTTGCAGCTGTACAGCTGGCTAACTAAAGGCAAATATATGGCTCACATGTGCCCTGTGATTCCTCTGCTGTTGCTTTTTCCTGTATACTGTATGGCTTTAGCATACATGTATATTTTCATCCTTTCCCCGTGTGTGACAGCAGCAGCACTGAGCCAGTCTTTGTGCTGAGTTGAGTTGCATCTGCGGTCCCAGCCTGCCCTCCTTCCTGCACGCACACACACACACACACACACACACACACACACACACACACACACACACACACACACACAGTGCTGCCATTCATCTCACCTCTGGATTAACAAGCTCTTATACTTGCAGGTTTGTTCGGGGGGCAGGAAAAGTGTGGGGGGAAAAGGATACAGTGTTCCTCCACCTCAGGTTTCGGAACTGGCACGCCGGCGGGGGGGGGTCACATGAACTCGCGTGACGTGAACTCGCTGCTCTCACTTGTTAAATAACTATCACTCGCTTTATTGTGAGGAATACTTGGATTTATAGGCTGCAGTAAAGGATGCTGGCTCATCCTAAAAGCTGTGTTTGGTTGGCATTGTTGGGTATTTGAAGCCAACAGACACAATAAAATGTTTTAGTAGACATCTGAACGACTAACCAGACGTTGCTTGGAACCCCAGCACCATTATGTCTTATATTTTATAAGCTGTCGTTTTATAGTCATTGAGATTCTGCTACTTGTAAACCCGGTCTTCAGTATCTCTTTGAGAGGCTTATGTCCTCTGGTGCGGAATAAGTCTCAGTACTGAACTCAGAAAGCCTTCTGTGTAGATGCTGGCGTACATATACGCATAGGCGTAATTTCCAACCCCACCCGTAATCAAAACTGGCCAGTGCAATCCCCCCAAATATCTTATCCTAATGATCCATACAAAATATGAACTGTTTAAAAAACATCCAGAAACACGTGTGATGTTTTGAAAATACAGTTTTGAACGATACAGGAGAATAATTAATTAATACTAGTAATATTTACATAAATAA
Organism: Sander vitreus; assembly: GCF_031162955.1. Classification (NCBI taxonomy): domain Eukaryota; kingdom Metazoa; phylum Chordata; class Actinopteri; order Perciformes; family Percidae; genus Sander; species Sander vitreus. The sequence continues at coordinate 29,721,488 of NC_135856.1, read as the reverse complement.
AGACATTTGCACCATAAATTGATGCAGAAAAGGCACACATTGTTGCAGAAAAATTCACCAGAATGCAGGAAATGAAGTGTTTGATATGCTCCAAAGTTCCTAGGTGGGGGGGGGCCCAAGACCCACTGGTTAGAATTTGTTCCCCCAATGATGAAACAAGCTGCCTCGCAAGATAAGTGGAGATCTTAACCCCACCATTGTTGAACCCAAAGTTACGGCCTTGCCTATACATGGCTATTTCTAATTCATCTAGTGCAGAGCATGTGAGCGGAGTGCGAGCGACTGAATTTGGATTTTGGATGCAGGGCAGAGCAGATTATTTTTTTTTTTTTTTTAAAGTTGGCCCTTATCTCCCACATCATCGCTTGCTTTCCAATTCCCCACCGGTAGACTACTGATCACACTGTGAGTTTGAAGCATGGCCGAGCCCGTCTCTGTGCGGGCAGTATGTGCAGATGCCGTCCGGCGGACTTTTCACTGCCAGAGCTCACTGAGCGGTGCTCTCCGTAGCCAGTCCGACTATGTTTTCAATGATTTGCGGTGGGGAGGCTAGTAGGCTCATAAATATTTTTTCCAGATCGCGCACGTATTTTTTTAATTTTTTTTTAATGTATTATTTATTTAAGATTGTTTTGGGGCCTTTTAGGCCTTTTATTTGTGACAGGACAGCTTAGACATGATAAGGGAGAGAGAGGGGGAATGACATGCAGAAAAGGGCCGCAGGTCGGAATCGAACCCACGGCCGTTGAGGACTGAGCCTCTGTATATGGGTGTGCGCTCTACCAGGTGAGCTATCCAGGCACCCACGTATCTATTTTTAGACCTAACGTTCTATGATCCACTAGTCTCAATAGCAGTATCGATAAGCTCCGACTTTCTTGATTTTCGGGTTTTGAGAAATTTGGAACCGGGTCCTTAATAGAACCGGGTCTCGGGACCCATCGCTACTTAAATCAAAGTTAAGCGTGGATCAGCATTGAGCTGAGCGGTCTGGGTTTCATGTGTTTCATAAATTAGCGCCCCTAGTGGTGGCAGGAAATGCGACCCACAGGAGCGTTTTCTGTCCCCATATCTAATGTAATGGTTGCAGTTTTAAACACGTCGTTAACGTTGTATAACGGTCGCAGTTTGGTTATGTTTAGGCACCAAAACTACTACTACTCAGTTTAGAAAAAAACGTCGGGGTTTGGGTTCAAATCAGACGTTACTTCACTTTGGTTACGCACCGTGAAGTTAAAAAAAAAAGCCTTGTTCTTAATGTAAGGGGCTTTATTTTCATTGCAGCACTGTCCGACAGTATCACAACAAAATGACGTTGGTGTTCCCGGAGTATTAAAAAACACAACAATCACAACAAACACAAATAATTTACATTTTTAAAAAGGCAGTAAAAAAAGAGCAAGAGGTGAAATGTCCCAGCAGTAGATGATAGAGAGTGCACATAACAAATAACAGATTAGGGATTGCACATTCCTGATAAGTTAGCAGCCTTACTAATGAATAAATAAATAGATAGATAGATAGATAGCAATAATAACCTGTGTGAGACATGAAGGGAATTTTGCGTCAGCACATAGTCATGGCCCTCTGTCACCTTTCGAGAGTGTTACTCAATGGAAAGAGAAGCTTCTTATAAACAGAGCGTTTACTTCAATGTCAAAGAGAAGCCGGCTGGTTTGATCCGCGCAGTGAAGACATAAAGCAGAGGTGTGATGTCTTTGTACAAATGGTGGTGCTTGACACTGTCAGTGAAAGGGTGAGGAGCAGAAGTTGTCTTGAGATGGTTGTGGCCATTGCATGCACTTTTGTGTGTGTGTGTGTGTGTGTGTGTGTGTGTGTGTGTGTGTGTGTGTGTGTGTGTGTGTGTAATGATGTCATTACCGGTATGTGTTTGGACATGTCTCAGGGCGCTTTCACACCTATAGTTCGGTCGATGCAGCATAGTGTCGCGATATTTTCCGTGGCAATACTGTATCGATGCATAGACGCCAAGTATCACTTTTATTATATAAATTGCACATGAGAATTTAACCTTTTGGCGCTAGAATAATATCAATTGCTTTTTCAGTCCACTAGATGGAAAATTGAAGTGAGATGAACAAAACATAGACATTTTCTTTCTTTTTTTTAAAGACAAAACAGATGTTGACAAAGTTTTGCAATACTATCGTACCGTGACATAAGTATCGTGATAATATCGTATCGTGGGGCCTCTGGTGAGTATTTTAGAAGAACCCGACGAAACGCTCCAGGGTTCGGTTAAAACGGACCAAACTGCTCAGGTGGGAAAGCAATGTAAAGAATTGTGGTTTTGCGCATTTTATCCCTTTTTAACTGTCTCCTTATGTATATTTTCCATTACCGATTTTAGAAATTTCATTTCATTGTCATGTTTGAATGTAGCTGCAGGCATTCACTGCTTGGTTCAAGGATGCTCCCACATCCAGAGTCCAGAGTCAGCTGCCAAACAGCAAGTACTGTATACACAATAACTTTGACAAATGGGCAAATACATGTTTGCCACGACACATTACTTATCGCAGGCAAGTACTGATATTACTTGAATTAGGGCTGCACAATAAGGAAAATATGGGATATGCCATAACGTTGTTGAATATCGCATTAACGATATTACGTGCGATAAATAAACAGATAGCAAAGTGTACTTAGTTCTGCCTTTCTGCTGCTTTAAGTATGCTTCTAAAATACAACAAATTGCTCGCTTAATTTAAAAAAACGAAACAAAACAATTTCCAACATTATTTTATTGAACAAATTTAACACTGAATTGAACATACAGTAATAGGCACCAATAAGAAGAATGACAGTGACATTTTAAAGTGCAGTTTTCGACTAATACTCTTTGATCTAACTCAAAAACGTGTCTCTCGCAGTAGTATATGTCGCAGCCTTTCGCGATGTGTTCATTACGCAAGTTGATCTCGCGATAACGATAAAAGAAGGATTTATTGTGCGCACCCCCCCCAAAAAAGAAACCCTTCGGATCTACAAGATTATAGATAATTATTATTTTCATTATTGGGAACAAATTAAATTCTGATTTCCAATTGTGACAGTCATGATAAAATCTAACCAATCACATGCACGTTTTGTATCCGTGTGTACAGTATATGTTAAATCCCTGTGCCTGTTTGAATGGGACCAGAGGACAGTCCCAGCTGATGGGGATGGCCCGCTGTAGGTCTCATGTTCCAGTCCTTTTTAGTTTACTCCGAGGGAGTTCCCCTGGCTCTGCTTTCAGAGACAGCCTTTCTCTGCCCTGTATCAAAGACAAGGCCTTGATACAGGGCACACCTGTACACATGCTTTGTGGCTAGTGTGCTTCAGCTCAAAAGAAACATTATTTACCCAAACAGCACCTGTTTGTAGAGCTGCAAAGATGAATCGATTTAATTGATTAGTTGTCAACTATTAAATTAATCGGCAACTATTTTGATAATCAGTTTATCTGTTTGAGTAATTTTTCATGAAAAAAGTGAAACTTCTCTGATTCCAGCTCGTTAAATGTGAATATGTTCTAGTTTCTTCACTCCTCTGTGACAGTAAACTGAATATCGTTTGAGGTGTGGACAAAACAAGACATTTGAGGACGTCATCTTGGGCTTGAATTAATCGATACAAAAAATAATAGACTGCAGTGAAAATAATAGTTC
>NC_135856.1:29522814-29715314 GCF_031162955.1 Sander vitreus | reverse complement strand
AAAGGCAGTGAGTCTGTGTTACCTTATTTGACAGAAATCTGCTGTATGCATTTTCCTGTTATTTCTGACGGTTTCATAAACTGTGTATTATGCTTGAGTACATAAAACCCCGATTTAACAAAAGTGGTTAAACAAATAATATTAAAATTTTAGATAAATCACCAGGAGAGTCCCGTACAGCCCGACCATAGACCATAACACTGAGATTAACTGTCATATTGACGTTTATGTTCTGCTTGTTTTACGGTTGTTTGGCAAAATTCTCCTGGTTTTACAGGCTGCGTTACAGTCAAGTGATGTCATTTTCTGAACTTACCAGACTGTTCTAGCTGTTCTGTTATTTTCCTTTACCCACTTAATCATGAAATCTACATTATTGAAGATTATCTAAAATGTAATTGTGAAGATATTTACAATTGTCAACCCTACAATATCGTCGCAATATCGAGGTATTTGGTCAAGAATACGGTGATATCTGATTTATTTTTATTTTTTTTCCCATATGGCCCAGCCCTACCGCTCCCTCTCTCTGTCGCCTCTTCTTCACCTATTTCTATTGCAGTTTAGGTCGTTCCTCAGTTCCTTCGTCTAAGCTTTCATCACAAATGTGCTGGCAGATGCTTGCCTTGAGGAGAGCGAAACAGAAGGAGGCAGGCTGCCTGACTAATTTGGAGATGTGAGTGTAATAGTTCATGTGATATGGAGTGTTACGCAGGCAGATTGAGGCCTAATAACTGGGTTTATCTGACGACTGCTGAGGTGCTCACGCCCACACACAGCCAGCCAGCCTCCTAAAATGTTTTTATGTAAGCAGCACCAGCAAGCCCTCAAAGCTTAACAGAAATCCCAAAGCGAAAAGGGAAATGTTGAGCGCTTTTCTTGTTGCCATAGCAATTGATGCTGCCACCTTGAGCGAGCTCAAGACTGGGGAAAAGACATCTTGGGTGGGTTTCAGTCAAACCAAAATAAATCCGAGCGAGGTGCTCCTGCCTGCGCGTGCACTTCTGTCATCCACTGGCAGTGTCGGCCCTACTGTCCACGCTGTCGCTGCTGTGCCACCATGGCCGGCAGTTAGTCATGGCTGATACAAGCCATTCCCTAGCCACTGCTAACACACTATATTTAGGCATGCAGCAACCCGTTTAGTGTTCATGGGTCTGTGGGCCTGTTATGTCTCTGTCTGGGGGAACAACATAGCTAACCCTAAAGACAACCCCCCCCACTGACCTAATCTAATACCTAATATAAGTCTTCAGGTCTTTCAATTGAACAGTGCATGTTTTCTGGATTTATCTTTACTGGATTACTCTTCAGGATAAAGGGGTGGACTTTGGATGCAGGATGTGACTTGTTTTCATTTTATATTACTTATATAATAACATAACATGCTCCGGGCACTTTTGCTTGCTTGGCACGAGCCCGGTAACGCTGCAGCGTGGTTGGTGACAGGCTAAAGGTCGTCTGACCTCTCTGTCTTACCCACAGGGGCAGCACTGCAGCTGGGTAGCTGCGCTGCTGACCCCAACTCACCCCTCCTCCCCCGTGCCTCCACGCTGGGAATAAGTGAAAGAATGTGCTCAGCGCTTCGGTGACGTTGACGTGTTTTAATGTGCGTCTATTAGGGCTGCACAATTAATCACAATTATATGGACTATAGTGCAATATCCAAATCGCAAACCATTCAGAATGAAGTATTGTGGTGCTGCAGAGACGTACCAGCCTACAAATCCTATCCTACAGACTAAAGAAAAGAAAACGTTGTTTGATACAGATCCTCTAATCCTTATTTTTTATATTTTTCAATGAAAATGAGAATAATGATACAAACATGATCATTCCCTTCAATATCGTGAATTATATCGCAATATCAGTCAAAATAATCACAATTAGATGTTTTCCTCGTCCTTCAGCCCTAGTGTCTATGCACTTTTACCTGTGTCTACTGTATATGCTACTTGTGTTATGTTTTTCTCATGCTATCAACCTGCCAGCTGTCATGATCTGGAATAGTGGTTGTGTCATTTTACTTGTCAATGCTTATGTGTTCTCATTTTATGCTTATGTGCTGTATTGTTGTAGCTTATCTAATGTTTTAGGCCATCAACCTGCTAGGGACTGCAGATGAAAATTACCCTGCATGGCTAAATCTGGCACATTTACATGTTGGACTCTGTGCTCATGTTTATTAATGTGCGTGGTCCCTTTTTTAAATAAATAAATCTAAAAAAGAACAAGTATTCAGAGCCTTTACTTAAGTAAAAGTACTAACACCACACTGTAAAAATACTGTTACAAGTAAAAGTCCTGCATTGAAAATGTTACTTAAGTAAAAGTATTTGAGTATCATCAGGAAAATGTACTTAAAGTATTTAAAAATCCTCCCAAAAATCCTCCCATTTTACAAACTGGAAATGATCCAAACAGTTCTGTCACTCAACTCAGTGTTTAATGGTCTAATCATTTTAGCTGAACTTATAGGCTGTTATATTGTTGGGTAGTTTAGTTTATAATTAAATACGTATTTTATAAACTGCATGTGTTTTTGTACAAAAATCTTAATGTGTAAAGTAACTAGTAACTAAAGCTGTCAGATGAATGTAGTGGAGTAAAATAGAATATTTCTCTCTGAAATGTAGCGGAGTAGAAGTAGAAGTCGTTTTCGTAGTGGCACGAAAAGAAAAGACTCAAGTAAAGTACAAGTACCTCAACATTTGTACTTAAGTACAGTACTTGAGTAAATGTACTTAGTTACATTCCACCACTGACGGGCACACAGACGGATTCAAGTGAAAACCGAGAAAAATGGGACGTAAAGACAGTTGCACCATGTTCTGGTTTCTGTCTGTCTTGTGATGCTGTCACTGCTTCCTCTTTCCTGTTCTTCTAGAAATCTGTAGTTGTTGCACACTAGGAAGTTTAACTGCAAATGGCCGTTAGAGTTGGCTTCTCCTCTGTGTGGCAACACAATTGCCTCTTTGTATGTGTGCTTACTGTTTGTAATACATAAATTGACAGGATTACATTTCATTGGAATCGTATTTTATACGATTTCAAGGGACCTATAAATTGATTGATTGATTGATTGATCATGTGGGCTCACAAGTGCATTCTGTAACCCCGAGAGTACAGCTGTAACAATTCCAAATTTTGCTGTACAATTATTTGTCTCACAAATAATTGCGTTTAGCGACATAATTGTCTCTTTTTGGTCGAATTTAAAAATATTTATTTTAGTATTTTATTTTTTAAACAAAGTTTTGAATGAATCCCAGGATACATCTTTTGGGTATATCACTGTCATGTGACCCAGATATTGTCACACAAGTACACAGCATGGGAAGTAAACCACGCCTCTTTATTATCATCAAACATAGAATTTTTTTCTTAAATGAAAATAAACATAATAACATAAAATTGCAAATTACCATAAACAGTCATGCCCCTTAAGACCTAAGCCCGGTAAAACTGTAAACCACCGTTGAATCAAAATATAATTTTACTCTCATCTGTGAAATAAGCATGTGACTCGTTTCAACTCCACCCCTCAAAGAATTGGAATCGATAAGAACCGGAATCGAAAGGAAGAATCAGAATCAGAATTGTTCAAATCAAAACGATGCCCAACCCTACCACTATTTGCCTCCTATCCCCCACTTCTGCAGATACACTACAGCTCTGTGGGGTTTATTTCCTTCTCCTCTCTTTCCTCTTGCACCTGTATGCCTTCATATTGAAGTTCAGACATAAAGTCATTTTTTTTTTTCTTATATCAGCCCTATCCCCCATTAGTGATCCCGAACACAGCCCCCTCTGTTTGGGAACATAAAAAGCTCAGTGTGGGAACCTCTACGAAGGGCCTTCTCATTCAACTCCCAACCTAACGGCCAGCCTGGAGGCCAAACACAATATAGAATTGGTTTGTCAAATCAACAGGTAGTAAAGAGTAGTGATAGACTGATTTTCGGGCCTGGCTGATTATTGAGCTGTTTTTTGGCAGTTTGCAGATTATCTGAATCAACATTTTATTTGTCTGATAACCGTTAAAAGTTAATGAATTAAAAAGTGTTCTACTTTGGCTCTGCTACAGCTCTGCGTCTGTCCCTCTGCTTCAGTTTTCACTCACCACTGAGTCTGACTTAATGTCCCGCCCACAACACTATCTGACGATCTTTTAATGTGTATTATGTTGAAAGTTTCTGTATGTGTTAAATAATCGCTTAAAGCATTTAAACAAAGTTTTGTGTTGGAGTTTTTAACATTCTAAAATCGTTCTCTCTTTCATTTTCACTGTATATCCAAATATCGGTTATCAATTTCAGTAACTACTAATAATCGGTATCGGTCGATCCTTAATGCACAAGTACTCAGGTCTCAAGCTGCCTTGTCAAAATGACCAAACGTCTCTTGCAGTATAATTATTTCAGTGTTTCCCACAGATTAAAAAGCAATTTGTGGTTGGGGGGGGGGGGGGGGGGCACAGCACATCAACACAGCAACACGATCCACACTAGTCCAACGCAAGTAGCACGTTGGAACTGACTGCCAAGCTAACTTATGCTGCAGCTGGCCAAATTGAGAAAAGGAAGTATTTTGTATTTGTCGCCGTACGTCTGGAGACAGACGCGGTGTGCACGGAGGGAGAGGGCTGTGTGTGTGTGTGTGTGTGTGTGTGTGTGTGTGTGTGTGTGTGTGTGATGCATGAGTGACAGAGAGACGGAGGGAAAGAAAAGAATAACGTAACGCAATATATGGCGGCCGGTGTTGATTCTGTGGCGCACTGCCACAAATTAGTCTACTGTGTGTGTGGGAAACGCTGTATTTTATTTTCATTTTGTGATATGCCTAAGCCTAGATTCTCATAAGTTGGTGTTTTATGACTGCAAGTCACGAGTGTCAGGGGTCAGATCATTTCTGAGTCTGAATTCTGTGAGAGGGAGCCATATTTTCTGCTTGGCTAAACAACTGTTTCCCATAACTGTGCCCCCGTCCTCCAGGCGTACTGAACCAGTGAGAGTTCCAAGGCGTATTGTCCCATTGCTGGAAAATGGTCAGCTGGGTTACAGGACTGAGGTTAAAGTGCTGAGGTACCGAGTGGCTTTAACCATTACATTGCTCAGTTAGCACTTTCTTGTAGCTCCCTAGTCAGAACACATTAGTGGTGAGTTTGGCCCTGAGGTCACCTCAGGCAAAGTCCTTATGTCATCTAGATTGTGTGTGTGTGTGTGTGTTTGTTTGAGAAGGGGGGTTGGGGATGGAGGAAGAGATCACACACATGCTGCTGACATGAAGAGGTCTTCATGCCCCTCCACTTTTTTTTTTTTTTTTTTCAGGCCTCTGGCAGTGTGTGTGTGTGTGTGTGTGTGTGTGTGCGCAACGTGTTTCCTTCAGCAGTGTTATGTCAGCTCCTACAGCTGCAGCAATTCTGCCTGTCATAATGCTATTGCAAGTACGTTGCAACAAAAAAAAGAACTACCCTGCACTCTGTACACTTTCCTGCTGCTCCTCCCGAGTGGTATCAATCTAATTCTTGGCCAGAGGGCATTTAAGTGTATTTCTGAAACTGTCAAACTGTGACACACACAGTGGAAATGTACACATACTGCTCTGGGGTTTAATAAGGGAAATGAAAATGGCCTTCACCCAGGTTTGCCTCATGACTGAACTTGTTGAAATGCCTCTAAAGATTTGCACATTTGTTAAATGCATCATACATCCCCAAGACAGATTATCCCCTGTTTATTGTACCTCATGAGTAAAATGATACTTGTTGTTATTCTCACCTGTTCATCACAGCGTAGCCTCGCTCTGAAACGCTGCTGTGTTTACTCTGGCCTGGTTCCTTCTCTCTTCATGAGCTCTGACAGGAGCTACAGACCATGGAGGTTTGATCTCAGACTGCTGTGTGTGTGTGTGTGTGTGTGTGTGTGTGTGTGTGTATGTATGTATGTATGTATGGGGGGGGGGAAAACGAAGGGTGGACAGTGTATAAGCCTCTGGCCCCCCTAACTGTGGCAAATATTTTCAAACGGTTATTATTTTAAGACTTCCCAAATTTTGGTTATAGTTCTGATCCACTGATTTTGATTGACAGCTAGGCCACTGATTGGCAAATCGGGCACACCATAGTAACTGTGGCTGTGGTATAATTAATAAAGGGAAGTTGGAAACACGAGTGGAAAGTTTTGGGAGTCCTAGCTTAAGTTGAGACCAAACACAGTTTTTTTTTTTAACCATCTAGTCCTGTTTCATCTTTTTTTTAATATAATTTAAAGCTTTAGTGCGTAACTTTTTTATATAAATGAACGTCCGTTACATTCAAGCAAATTGCCAAATGAGTCGTTACAAAGCTAATTAAGACTCCATCAGCTCCACACAACTCTCTCTGGATTTCTCAGTGTGGCTGTATTCAGAAGATTGTGTCGTCTGGTGACTTTCACGCGCAGAAACTTGAGTGAAGATAATGACCTCTTCTGAAGAGTCCATGTTTTTTTCTTTTTAAACCTCCGTGTCCTTCTTGGCTACAAGTAACTGTGTGGAGGAGGGGTGGGGGTGGTGTGCGATCATGGAAGGCTTGTATCATGTGGACTCGCCGACGAGGGTTTTGTTGTCATTACTCAGAATTCCTAATGGGGGTGACAGAAACTATGCACCATAGCTTTAAGAAACCATCAGTATGATTTATTTTCCCTGATTCACACATGCTACATTAGCCTACAACGTTTTGGTAGGATCATAAAGATTTCTTTTGAAATGCATGGTGCTGGATCCACAACAAAGCAACAAAGATGCGTTAAAACCACTCATCTATTGCTGGGGCAGTGGCTATAATTTGGAAACGGAATAGCCACTACACCCACCTTTATCCCCAAAGATGGGAAATTATTCATGTGCAGTGATAAATGAAATGTAGGTTAACACTGAATGAGTATTCTTGTTTATTATTATATGTGTATCGTTAGTCTTTTGTAGAACTAAACTATAAGGGGTTGGTGTTATGTAACTCTTGTATTTAATGTGTTCATTTGGTACCCCTAAAAATTGCATGTGGCCCCAGTCTGGCCCCTACATTTGAAATGGTCTGGAACCGCCACTGGTAGCAGCAATGCTAATTTCTCAGAGTGTGTAGTGTGTAGGGCTGGACGATTAATTGAAGACCAGTCTATATCCACGACGTTTCTCTTCCGGGATCGCTCTGTTGCCAACAGATTTTGCCCAATTTCGCTCATTTAGGCCGGATATCCGTTTCCTTGGGCTTTCTTTGTGTTGGCATTTTAAACTCCGGTGGATTTCTGAGGACTATGGTTAACTGCTCCTCAGATCTCTGCAGGATGAATCCAGACAGCTAGCTAGACTGTCTGTCCAATCTGAGTTTTCTGTTGCACGACTAAAACAACTTTTGAACGTACACATGTTCCACCAAAACAAGTTCCTTCCTGAGACTACTTTGCAGCGGCACCGTTGCTCCGTCCGGTGCTCAGCGCCGCCCAAGACAATTGTGATTGGTTTAAAGAACAACATTAAATACAGTACAATATCTCCACTGTGCTGTACTTCATGTTCTAAAATGCCAGGGGGCGAGGGAGAGGGGGGTTGGATTTTGGGAATCAAGCTGAGCAGGAACACAGAACAGCTGCTTGTTGGAATAACATAGTTGCTGAAATGATTGCACCACATGGGTCATATTTCTGCAGCCCGGGCTTTTAATAGGCTAGCTTGACTGCAGAGACAACAGATTAGTATGGAGTACAGTAGCCTGAACACATATCATAGATGAAAGCGTTTTGAAGGGTGTGTTGACAGAGGAATATATCGCCCTTAGTGTGTTCTTTTGTAAAGGTGCATTGTAAGCTGAGAGGCTTTCGACGAAGCACTTTTCCAGACATTGTTCTCCACAAAGTGTTTATTTTTTCTTCTAAGATATTGCCTAGTTTAGAAGTATGTGCTGTACTTTGATGTATATTGATAGTTCATTGATGAAATCCTCTGGGTTTCAGCTCTCTGTTGGAATCTCCATCAGACTGGCTTGTCACAGCGATTGAGTCATGCTCCTGCTCCACTGGAGCTCCGTTGTACATATGGCTACTGAGGTTTTTGGAAAAATATTTGTCAAAGTAATTTATATTTTAGCCTGGCTCCAGTGAGGATTGTGAAGTAGAATTATTGCTCTTGGCAGTTTGCAGGGAGATGGAAAACCACAGGTCGTTATTGGTTTTATAGGGGAATTAAATATATTTTAATAAGAGATTTTATTCATAACTTATATTTAGATCTAATCCTCAAACTATAAGTGCGTATTTGCTCTCCGCAGCTCCCTTTTGGTGGCTCGGCGAGGCTCTATCCGTTTTTTTCTTCTTTGCGGAAAATTTAATTTAAAGACACAGCCAGTTGTTAAGCACACACTCAGCTCTAACCAATTTCCTGTCGTGATTAGGCAGAAGTGTACTATGTAAATACCCCTAAACCACAGGCATTTCCATTTATGAAGTAAATCATAAGTAACTATTAGAGATCTGCCTGTCTAAATAGAGCATTTTTCTGCACTCTTATTGTACTTCTCTCTATCTTTGCCACCTGTCTACTATTCCATTTTGTGTGTGTGTGCATGTGCATATGCGTGTGTTGAATATTCCTCTGATAGTTTGACTGGTGGTGCATTACCATTAGGGCTGAACGATTTTTGAAAATAATCTAATTGCGATTTTTTTTCAAAAATATTGCGATTGCGATTCCATATGCGATTGTTTTGTATTATTCAACAAAGACAAGCAATAAATCATTGTATAGTACGAACAATACAATATTAGATAGATTAAACAAACTGTTCTCTGACATCTTTTATTTAACTACTTCAGTCACAGTAGTATATTGAGCACTGACCGCCTGGTGTAAACATTCATATGAAAGTCCGAAACTAATCACACAAACTAAAGGGCAGATTTCAGAAATATCAAAACAAAGATGTGGCTTTACCACACTTAGTAGTATTTACATTTAATTATCATTTACTGTAATAAACATATGTAAACATGTGGATTGCACTTTTTAAACACTGTCTTTAAACTTTACTAGACAGTTAAATAAGTAAAGATATAGTATATACAGTATATACAATGGTGTATTTCTTTTACAGCGCACACAGAGGAGCTGCCTCCAGCCCCTCCCTCCCCTCATGAAGTTGCGTGTCGCATGCATGACAGTGTCAACATTGCACTCAGATACAGAGAGGCTATCGTTACGTTAGCAGTAGCATGCTGCTGCTGGTCTTCTTGCCGTGGGATTAACTGTACTAATAAAACCGTTGAAACAACGCAGCTACACTGCTGTGAAAGCTCCCCGAACGTCATTTATCAGAGTCTGGTTGTTACCCCTCCCCGTGGCAGTCTCCTCCACTCCATATCTTTATAACGGAGCTAGCTAACTGGAGCTAACCGCTAATCAGAGCTAATCGTTGTTAATCGTTGCTAACCGAGCCTTCAGTTATGCGTGCCTGTATCCATTAACTGCATGTATGGACTCGAGCCCAAATAAAACCCTTCATTTTATTAAAATGGCTGTACGTTTTTTTAAACTACAACTCAGAGTTGTTTGAGTGACAGAAATCTGCTCAAGGTACGGCGTAGTGTTGGCGTGCTAAGTTAAGTTGATGCTTTCTCTGCGGGTGCAGACTGATTTGCTCTTGCGAGTCATGTGACCAAATCGCAGCCTTTGCGATTAGGAAATCGCGTCTCAACATATCGCGATATTATCGCAAATGCAATTAATCGTTCAGCCCTAACCCAAAGTAAGGTTGTTAATTTTCAGTCTTTCGCTTTTCAGCAATCAGCTTGTTGGCCCTTTGTTGTAACTTTTTAACAAACAGTGGTGTGTGTGTGTTCGTCGGGCAACAAATATGTTCAGCATGCCCTTTATGTAACATCATGTGCTGTCAGATGTGAAGTGTTAGAGGCAAAGTCTTTACTGAACCCAAAACATAGCATCTTCACACGTCTATTCTGGTTGTAGAATGGCCGTTTGCCCTTTGAAAAACACCCATTGAGCCAAATGAAACCTTCACACAGTGGAAAATAAAAAGAAAGCTCCCTCCCAGCTGGCATGTATTAAAATCCCACATCGTCCTAGTTCTTTCTTTCGAGATCTATTTTTGTTGTTTTTGTTTCTAATTGAGTAAATTTTTTTCCTGGCATTGTTTTGACGTGGGATTACAGAGGGCTTGCAGGGTAACGTTGTTTTGACCAGTTCTATTCCTTTTTTTTTTTAACTTGGCTTAACTTATTGTTTTGCCTCCTACATTCATGCTTGGAGCCAGTGTCTTGTGTTAGTGTGAATTTAATGTTTTCTTTACAATAGTGAATACACACTGAATAGTTTCTACCCAGCTGTTAAGAATTAATGGTTATCATATTACATTTACAAGTATTTATATACTCTATCCAATTTGGCATAGACATGATATTGATTTTCTGTTGGCACTATGCATGTATGCCTGCATTGACTCATGTTCCAACTTTGGAACCACATAGCTTCCCTCATTACTGGATACTGTTAGGTATACTAATAAAATGCCTGATAAAAGCAAATGTGAAAGTGATTACAGCTTCCAAAAAAACCCCACAGTAGTCGGCCTGGAGATGGTTTACAAATAGTACTTTTATTTTGCTGCTTGCAAGATTAAGGCACACATTTGATAGAGAGATTGTGGCATTCTGTTTGTTTGATTATTTACCAGACCATTTTGTTTAACATATAATAAATAATAAAAAAATATATATATATATATAACTGTTCTTTAAAGGATTGTCCAACTAATGTTCCTATTGTTATTTGCAAGCTAATCTAAAGTATTGGTAGTAGTGGCTGTTTTTCTTAATCCTCTATGATGGTAAACTGAAAGTCTTTGGGGTTTGGACTGTTGGTCTGACGAAACAAACTGTTTGAGGTAGTCACTTTGGGCTCTGATGGGTGTTTTTCACTATTTTGTATTTGTTAGGCCACAATTTAAATTGATTTGAATTAAAAAAAAAAAAAATTAAAAAAAAGTTAGTGGCAGCCCTGGGGATAATGTAACTGCTGTGTAGTTGTATATTTGCAGGTTATTTCACTGACAGTCAATTAATGGAATAAAGGTGAAATATTTCATTTTTTAAAAGATCTAAGCAGTTTCTAGCATTAGCAAACAGTAAACCATACCGTCTCGGTCACAATAAATATATTCTTTCAACCTGAGAGACTCTGTAATCCTGTATCTTGGCGTCTGCCTGGCTACTCATTAATAGAAGAATATAATGACTTTTGAACAGATTGCACTGCTTATGCATATATTGTCGCCCTTGCTCTCTGTCTCGTTCTCTCTCTGTGCACCTGGATGGACGTTAATGCATGCCAAGCAGCTTCCACGTCAACTATCTGCTGCTTCATCCTGAAAGGCCTCTGATCCTTGGCCTTATGCTTCGTCTGCTTGGACCACCAACCTGTCTGCCTTTCCTCCAGGACTTCCGGCCAGCGACCTTTACTTTGTACGCTAACCTGAACATGTTTGGGCCATTCAGTGCAAGTTTCAGGCTTGCTATCATCAGATCAAGCTCAGAATCCCTACAGAACTGTAGAGAACGAGCTGAGATCAAACCTTTGATCAGTGCATGATCAAAACAACAAGACAGTGGTTCCCAACCTTTTTTTTTTGTCACAGCCATATCAGATAAGTACCCCTTCATCAGCACCAACGGCACAGACCAGCATGGAAAACATGCTGGTGAAGCTGGTCTACCAGCATGGTATCATTAATTATTCTGGTCAACAGGCTATTAAAGCTGGATTACCATTTAAGTGCATTGCTTTGTACTTATTTATGCAGCCAGTACTAAATGGCCATTGTGGTTGCAATTTCATTGATTGTTTATTTCTATGTATAAAAGAACAGAAATACAAGATAACTGCAGGAGAAATTAGGTTAGAGATGTCAAAGTGATCTTCAAGGGCAGTAAATTAATTTATTGTAAATACTTTGTCTGAGATACAACACATAATTATCTCCATACAAATGCATTTACATACATCAGTATTCACATAATTCAAATTATTATCCACCTTGCTAACTGACATGTAATATGAGCCTCTATCTTTTCTGGCCTTTCTGGCAATATGGCTTGTCACAGTCAGCAGCAGTACAACAATTGATATTATATAACAGTACATAACAGTTTCCTACAATCATCTGCTGTGAAAAAGTTGCACAAGTTACGGTAACATTTATTTTGGGAAACAGTTTATCATTGCCAGTTACAACATCAGTAGCAGCTCTTAAGGCCCCTTTACACTGAGTTCATTTAGCTAACTATTTATTCATGACTTTTAGCTAACTATTTTAACTGTTTAATTCACGACTTTTAGCTACTGTAACTATTTCAACTGGTTTTTCATGGTCATGTTAGCTAACTCTTTCAACTGTTTATCATGACTTTGCGCAATTTCAACTGTTTATTCATGACTTTTAGCTAACAATTTCAACTGGTTATTCATTACTTTAAGGTTAATTATTTCAACTGTTTTTATATCCCTTTTAGCTAACTCTTAACTGTTAATTCATGACTTTTAGCTAAATATTTTAACTGTTTATTCATGACTTTTAGCTAACAACTGTTAGCTAATTGACCTGCTGACTTCTCTGCTAGCTTGCTAACTTCATGCACTCTCAGACTCAACACGTAGTGTTCAGCTGTAACAGTAGACTCAATATATATTGATACGTTTTTTTTAAATCAAATTGTAATTTAAATTGTTTTAAATATTTCTTTCTTTTTGCTTTGTTTTTCACCCCTGGTTGGGAATCACTGCACTAATGGATCTAGTCAGGTCAGTCAGTTAGACTCCGTTTTCTATCCATGACTGGGCTGTATCGGCAGAACAACTTTCACTCCAGTGAACAGCTGCTGTTTGCCCCTTTTAATCAGAGGCAGCTGAACACCCACCAGACCACTAATGAATAAAATTGCATCATATCATGCCCTCCCCCACTGTAACTTAATGATGCTCTGTGCTCTATCACACACTTACTGTAGCCTTTTTAACTGGGCCCACCCACTGTTCTTACAGGCGTTTACAAGGATTGAAGCACCGTGTCTTTGTGGGCAAGTGTCTAGAAGACTTGTCTGTCATGGGCGATTCAAGCTGTAAAACTACCACAAAGAGCTGTTAAATGCACTGTTTTACACACTGTTTTCCTCTTACATGTATTACATGCCTCCAGACTTGCTTTCTCTACAGTTAACTAATTTGCTGTTGTAAACGTTTACATTGTTATTGTGTCTGCTGTTTCTTCAGAACTCAGAGGTTTGGTTAGAAAATGGGAGAGAAAACGTGTCTGAGTGTGTGTATTGTAATGCTGGTTCCTCCATTAGAGCACACATGTGAAGCAGGACTCAATACAACGGAACCCATCAGAGAGAAAATGCTTTGTCTATCATGGTGCTGTAAACACAGTGTAAAGTTACATGCGTATTGGTTTATTTCTAATTAAGCTGGGACACAGAGGAATAGTTACAAACAGCCCTCATACGTGATCACGCAGGCAGCAGTTTTTCAGATTTTCTCTTGGAGAAGGCACGTTCTCAATTTGAGAGCAACATTGACAGGAAATACTAGCTAAGGAACAATCATAATGACTATAAAGTGAGAAATGTGAGAAATTTAATGAAGCAGATCTTCAGTCTTTAACTGCACTACAGAACAACAGGCCAGGTGTGGTCAATAATAATAGAGGGTACACACACAAGCCTGAAATACACACACATGCTCAGGTCCTATACATGCACAAATGGAAAGATGTCAGAGACTGCTGGAAAGGCGCCCCGAGCAGTTGGGCGTTCGGTGCCTTGCTCAAGAGCACCTTGGCAGTGCCCAGGAGGTGAACTGGCACCTCTCCAGCTACCAGTCCACACTCCGTACTTTGGTCCGTACGGCGACTTGACAAGCGACCCTCCGGTTCCCAACCCAACTCCCCACGGACTGACCCACTGCCAACCCCCAAATTTTAGTTTCATATTTTTAATATATGAAAAATAAATCTTACATACTAGTCACAAATCACACAAACTAGAATGCAGAAATATCAAATATATAATAATATATATAATATCAAATCTCAACAACTGACTATGGCTCTGCACTCTAAACATACTTAAAAGCCCTATGGTAACATGTGAACATGTTCATTTAACTCATAAATAAAACTTCAACCCCTCAATTTATTCATAGACAAACCGAGACCTACAGTACACTGTACATTTACTGCCTCTTGACAACTTTATTGCTATTTCCCTCTCTGCTCCCATCACCAACACCTGCTACAGTACCATCTGCTCTCAGCGCATCCACGTATCTCTCTCTCTCTCGCTCTCAATTTCAATTTCATGTTGCATGACAAAAAATACATCTGTGTTGCCAAAGCATAAGAACAAACATACATATAAACAACAACAAGGCGTAAATACATCAGATATAATACAAGTAAACAGAGAAATAAAAATGATAATATATACAATTCTCTCTTTCTTTCTCCTTGTATTGTGGCAGGAGAAGACATATTTAGCTGCTAGCCATGCCGTGCTTTTATCTTCCCCTAATAAAAAAGGAAGCTTTTTGTCCTCAGTGTAGGTAGTGAAGCTTGGTATATGTTTTTCTTGTATACATTTTGGGAAATATTTGGTTCTTAAGTCTTCATATTTGGGACATGTGCATAGGAAATGTAATTCTGTTTCGATATCCTGGTGGCGGTGTGTACAGACTCGTTCCTGTCTTGGTCTCCACACTTTTAAATGTCGACCTCTTTCTATTTCCAACTCATGGTCACTGACTCTGTATTTTGTTAAAATTCGTATTTCTTTTGAATTTTTTGTTTTTAGATATTCGGCCAATTGGATATCCACTGTTCAGGGATTGATAACAGAGGAGTTTGTGTTGTATTTTCATTTTGCCAGTGATCTGTATACTCGTCTTTTAATTTAGTTTCAGATCTTTTGATTGAAGACTGAGGATTGTGTCTGTGGCGGCTCTGAGGCTCAGTGTACCTGTCTCTCTCTTTTTTTCTCTCTCTCTCTCTCTCTCTCTCTCTCTCTCTCTCTCTCTCTCTCTCTCTCTCGCTCTCTCTCTCTCTCTCTCTCTCTCTCTCTCTCTCTACCGGTCTGTCTACTATTGACTGTGTTTAGCTCCGTGTACCTCCGAGCCAGCTGGTCCAGGGGGGTGGTGGACATCTGAACACTGCTGGTTGCTCAGGAGAGCTTTTTATGAAATGGAATTTTTATCAGCTTGATTTAAATGCTGCCAAAATTTAATTTAATCTTTTTTGGATTTGAATGTTCAGAGGGAATATACCGAGTTCTGCTCTGCATGCATTGTTTGGGGTGTTTAGGCAAACTTTTAGAATCATTTTACAGAATTCCAATTGTAATTTTTCAGCGGAAGTTTTATCCCAATTCTGGTTTCGAAATCGGGCCCCAAACTTCGCTTCCGTAAAGCATTATTGGTGTTATCAGAAAATTGTAGATTTTTAGCCAAATTCTTGCGCGGATATTTGTTTTTCCAAATTTGCATTTGATTGCATACAAAGCTCTCCGAGCTTTATTACGTAGTGTGTTTATGGCCAGGTTGAAACTCCCTGATGCACTAATTTCAACCCCTAAGTAAATATATGAACCCTTTTTTTCTAGTCTGGTGTTGCCCAGAGTGACGTTGTAACTCTTCCCTGAGATCTGGCTCTCCTCTGAAATACCATAACACTGGTCTTTTTCAGATTGACTGTCAGTGCCCATTTCTGACAGTACTACTCTAGGACGGACAGGCCCTGTTGTAAACCCTCTTCTGTTGGGGAACTTGATGTTGGTATCATGAAGTGTGAGACCTGGGGCTGCAGATTGTTCCAACATCGCTGCTAGTTCATTGATGTAAATGTTAAACAGTGTTGGACTCAGACCGCATCCCTGTCTCACTCCACGCCCTTGTATGAAGAATTCTGTTCTTTTGGAGCCAATTTTTACTGCACATTTATTTTCCGTGTACAGTGATTTAATAGTGTCATAGACTTTACCCCCTATACCGCTTTCAATAAGTTTATAAAAAAAGCCCATCATGCCATATTGAGTCAAATGCTTTTTTAAAGTCTATAAAACATTTTTAATTCTGGTGTAGTTTTTAATAAGGTTGTGCAGAGTGTAAATGTGGTCTGACGTACGATATTTCGGTAAAAAGCCAATTAGATTTTTACTTAAGACATTGTGCTTGGTAAGGAAAGACAGTATTCTGGCATTAATAATACTGCAGAAAACCTTCCCCAGACTACTGTTTACACAAATGCCTCTGTAATTGTTAGGGTCCAATCTGTCGCCATTTTTGAAAATAGGGGTGATGAATCCATGTTTCCAGATCTCAGGGAAATAACCAGATTCCAGAACAAGGTTGAACAGCTTGTGGAGGGTTGCCTGCAGTGTATGACTACTGTGCTTTAGCATCTCACGGCAGATGCTATCCAATCCACAAGTCTTTCCAGCCTTCAGAGCCTGCAGTTGGCTCTGTATTTCTATTAGTGTTATTTCTGTATCGAGGGGGTTTTGATAGTCTTTCACTTTTTCAGTCTTTCACAACTGGTGAAGATTTTCAACTACTAAGTGTTGTTGGGGGGTGATTGCACTATAATCAATATTCTTATACAAAAATTAAAAGTGATTTTTCCAGATCAAACCATTTTGTATTGTTAATTTATCTTCAGTTTGTCTTGGACTGAATTTATTCTACAAATTCCAGAAGAAGTTTTGGTCAATGGCTTCTTCTATTTTGTTAAGTTCATCAGATCTGTAAAGGTCTTTTTCTTATTGATTAGTATTTTGTAGTATTTTAGTGCCTGATGGTATTGGACCCGTATTTGACTCATGGGGTTCTCTGTATTTTTGGTTAGATAATAGTCTTAGTTGTTTTCTAGCATAAACACATTCATTATCATACCATTTTTCTTTTGAAGGTTTGTGTTTTGTTATTTTGTGACTATAGTTAATTATTTTGAGATTTGATTTTGTAGCTAATTCATCAAATATATTGTTTAAATGCTGTGTAGCCAAATTTACTCCATCTTTTGTGCATGCGTAGTTAGTAAATCTGTAGAGATTTAAGTTTGGATTTGATTTCTGTACTATCAAGTGCAGTTAAATAATCCTCTATGTTGCTGCATTTTTTCCATATATATTTTTGAAGGAGATCATACATTTTGCTGGTTTCTGATTCTGGTACAATGCTATACTTTGTAGACTTATTTAAATAAAGTGTTGTTTGGCAGTGATCTGAAAAGAGAATTTGTGGTAAAACTACCTAAACCCAAAGTTACGCCCTTGCTTCATCTACATTTTCCTGAGGATACTTACATACTTTTACTTAAGTAACATTTTCTATGCAGGACTTTTACTTGTAACAGAGTATTTTGTACCAGTGTGGTATTAGTACTTTTACTTAAGTAACGGATCTGAATACTTCTTCCAAACCACGATTTTTTATTTTTTTTATTTTAACTAGTCGTTTTGGTCCATAAACTTAACTGTCGTTGCCCCACGACTAGGGTTGCGTATCGTTTGGGTTTTTTCTGATACCGGTGCTAAAACTTTTAAAACGGTGCCGGTGCCAAAACGGTGCTTTAACCGATACTTAAAAAAAAAGGGTAATAGGGAATAGGGTATTTTACAATAACTTTGAATGCACCACGAGGCTTACTAGTTTCAAGTGAGTCTGTGTTGTTTTTCCGACAACGGCAGCTGCACACTGCTTAATGTCCTGCTGTTGGAATCCTTCACAGTGAAATACAGTCACCCTTTACACCGTTTAGCTGTCAGCATTTTAACCGTGTTTAATCCAGCTGCTAGCTAACGGTAGGCTAACGTTACCTGCTGTCAAGTGAAGTGTTAACTAGCGTCACGTGCAGCGATGCTCCTGTTGCCTCTAACGTCTGTTTCAGAGCATCAGAGAGCAGTGCAGAAGGCATTTATGAGGCACCGAAATCTGCATTGCAATTCGGTCCGGTAGATACCCGTCGCACCGGGTATCGGTACCCAACCCTACCCACGACGCTCACTTTTGGTCAGCTAAACTCAACTAGCAACGGCCTCTGAAACAACCGTCCCCTCACAGTGCTCTGTAGCTAGCTTCCAGTGACCTTTTGTAGGCAAAATGTAACAGTAAAGGCCGCTAAACTTAACTGTCATGTGACCGGTCGTCACGTGGATAACAACAAGGATATTATCACCTACTTTGAATGTAAAGATAGGAACTTGTGTAATGTTGTAAATCTTTTCATTTCATTAGGTAAGTTCCATATTCACAAAGCTAAATTGTCTAAATCGATGCAATGTTTTAAACTATCCTTAATTGAAATTGATATGCTATACTTTGAGTCTTTTAAATTGACAAATAAGAATGGCATTTCAATAACTAATATCTACTCAGAACTATTTAATTAAGAACACTAGCTATCACCCGTTTTTAGTGAAGTTTTTCATTGATTTTTTTTTTTTTTAATTATTCATTTGATTTTTATATTATGTCATATGTACTTGTATATGTACAATGTATGTTTACAAACTGAGATGACTGACTAAAAAATTATAATCACAGGATATCATAGATGACTTTATTACAGTAATCCCCAGCGGGGAAATTAAGATGTCATTGCAGCCAGGTACCTTTTTTTAAAAACGGTCACAATACAATACTATTAATACAGTACAATATAATATGATAGAGTCACAATACAATACAACACAAATGCACTTTTAGAGGAATACAAATACAGTGGGAATAGATAAGGTGCAGAGAGTACATAATATCATATGAATTGTTGTGCATAAGTGTTCGTAAGACACCATGCGAAACCGTTCATGAGAATGCGTTGCATTGCATGAAAATGCGTCCACATACTGAACCAGGATCATACATGTATTGGAGCATTATTGCCCTGAGTACACCTCACAGGAAGAACTTCCTCTCTAGCTGCATACGAATCCTGCCATGGATTGTTCGTGTTGTCAGACATTTCCCGCTTACTATAGAACTAACCCTTATCTTTACCTTCTGCAATATAAAGACGGACACAATAGACCTCTTTGTCGCAATGCAGACAGGAATGCTGACATTTTCTCAGTTCACTGTGTAATACGAACGAACGCTGGAAGTAGAAAAAAACAAGAGGCAAGCAAAAAGTGTACACGTTCTTATCATATCCTTAGTATAGAATGAAGGAGTGGATCATTATGAGAGAGTGATTTATGGGATTTGAATGTGAAAGGCAGCTGCCTGTGTTGGCACTTGGCAGGCCACTTAGCCTTCATCGCTTCTCCCACACATTCACTGTCACGCTTTAAATCTGACCCCATCAGCTGTTTCACACCCTGTACTGCATTAATACACACACACACACACACACACACACACACACAAATGTATAATACATGAACACAAATACTTACGCAATGACCTCTCATGCCTACACCCACCAGGCACACAAACACTTAAAGCCCACACATCATCCAATCCATATGCACATCCATCCATCTGTTCACACACTCTACACAACCTATATGCATCCACTGTGTGTGTGTGTGTGTGTGTGTGTGTGTGTGTGTGTGTGTGTCACCCGGTCAGCTCTCATATGACTGACAGTGGCGTTCTGCATATTGGGCCTTTGAACTAATTTTATAAATATCCATATGACGGATGATGACCTGGGAGTCCAGGTACCTAACGAACTCATCCCCTATAATCTCCCTGTCCTTGAAGATTGAGAGGTGTGAGATTCAGCAGCGATAAACAAGGTTGATTTCATGTTTTCACTTGCTTTTTAGAGCTTTTTACAGCCTGATGAATCTGAAGTGTGACAGAGGAGCATAAAAACAAACCGCATTCTCTTCACCTTTCTGTTGATTTAGAAACGGAAATATTCAGTAAACAATTGAAATTGGGCATGTTATTCCAGGTCCTAAATTGGAAGGTGCGAAACCATTCTGTGTATCAACATTTTATGTTTTTATTGATTTCACAGAAAAGGTTACAATAAACATAAAGGGCTTACTTTTTTACATTTTCACCCCAACCTCAGGTCCCACATAGAGTTTGCAAGTATAACAGTGGGAATTATTTGTACACTCACATACTATGTCTGTACACATAATTGCAATAAGGTGGTTTATCAGTGTTTTAAACCCCCAACGTCAAGGCACTAGGATTAGGCAATGGTTAAGGTTAGGGTTAGGTGGCTTGAAGTCAACGGTCGCAGCGCTGCCTGGAAGGAGACGTTGGGGGCTTAAAACCCCATCGAGCAATAAGATGAATATGTAGGCCACATGTACGCACATGTGTAACGGGTACACATACAGAAGAAACAATAAATAAAATATATATAAATTAATAAAAATAAAACGGGGAGAAAAAACTAAAACAAAAAACAAGGAAAATGAAACTAGAAATCCCATTCTTGTCGTTTAAGCGCAGCAGCAGTGGTACAACAACAAGGAGTGCAAATCGGTGGCACTACAGATCATATATCATTTGAAATTATTTAACCCTTGTGTTGTCCTCGGGTCAAATTTGACCCGCTTTTCAAAGTTTCTATATAAAAAAATATGGGTTTCTTTCAACTAAATTGCCCAAAAATAACATGGCTAGTTCCATACACGAAACAGCCTGTAATTATGCATCAACATACGTTCCTCTGATCTTATTAGCTAAAATAATTCCTCATTTCTGGGTGTTTTAACTCAAACATTTGGCATAATTTAATTAAGGCTGAGCAATTTTATCGATTCTGCGATATAAATCGATATTTTTTTTCCCAAGAGAGTATTGATTTTTAAGCCGCGAGTATCGATACATAAGTCCCATTCAAATCCCCCGTGTTTACCCCCGTTCGCGTTGCAGGAAGAGCGATTTGGTCAGCCAGCCGCTAGTGTCGCTGTAGAGCAAGTTACCCGTACTAACTTTACATACACTCCGACGTCTACGGGCGCTGACACACCGGGCCGATTATCGGCCGTCGGACCGTCTGGCGAGGTCGGTGACCCGAGTCTGTTCGGTGTGTTCCGTGCCGTCGTCCGTCCGAGGCGCCGTCGGCCTTCATTTTGGCCGACCTGACATGTTCAGTCAGAGACAGGGCAGTCGGGACTCACCCGGAAATGGCGAGCTGAGATGAGCCTCTCAAAATCTGACGAAAATCTTTTAAACTGACCTTTGTCGATCTGAAATGAAGACAGATTCAGCAACTGCATGGCCTATTTCTCGCTTAAAATGTTTTCAGAAACACGTTTTTCAGAGACACTATTTTAGTACAATATGAGATCGTATTCTGAACAAGCCGCCATGACAGTCTGGCTGTGAATTTCCGGAGAAAAAAGAACCACGTGACGCGTTTGTCCAATCAGCTGCCGGTTTTCATTTTCTGGGAAACAATCAGACTGTTAATGGAAACAATACAGAGCAGCGCTGCCTGCTGCTATGGAGACGTATTATGTTTCGGGCACGCGCAGAGCGTACGCTCAAGTCGGCTAAGAAGATGTAACACAGAATTGGGTGATAATTTATACTTTATAAAACAGGCAAAATAGACCGGGTTGATAAGGTGTTAAGGTAAAGGCGGATGCAACATTTTGACTGATTTCATTAGGTTTCCTTATGAAAATAATGCACTAGGGAGCTTCTTGAAATGATTTGGGAATTGAACTGGAGGCTGCTGGACAGGAAGGCAAACCGAAGCATCCCTTCTGTCATTGTGCTATTTTAATACCTCGGCTGCCTAGTTTGTAGTTATGTCTCCTCTATGTAATCCTCTGGTGGTGGGATAATATACTGTATTTCGCTCCTTTTTGATGCGCGGAGCACATATTTTATCATTTCATAAGCAGGCTGAATATAACAAACCACAGCTCTCAATAGTGAATACACAAAAGCAGAATTTGTCAGAAGGCCCGCTCTGAGTCTTTGTGTTGCAGACTTATGATGCATCGTGCAGGCTCCATGCAGAGAGAGAGTGAGAGAGAGCAGAAAGAAAGAGAAATGCAAAGCGATAGAGAAACACATATATAGCCTTAATTAGAAGCCTA
The DNA here is from genome assembly GCF_031162955.1 of Sander vitreus. Classification (NCBI taxonomy): domain Eukaryota; kingdom Metazoa; phylum Chordata; class Actinopteri; order Perciformes; family Percidae; genus Sander; species Sander vitreus. The sequence goes on along the minus strand of NC_135856.1, from coordinate 29,693,196 downwards.
ATTACATGGGGGAATGGGATGCTAGGGGAGAAAAGAGGAAGGGATGGAGGAGGCGAAGAGGAGGTGGTAGGGGGGGATTCATGCTTCAGAATCTCATACATACATACATACATACATACATACATACACACACACACACACACACACACACACACACACACACACACACCCCCACACACCCACACCCACCTCGTCATGTGCACCATGTGATCTGCCAGGGGACCAAAACACAGCAGCTGCACAGGCTGCTCAACGCTTGAGTCAACCCCTCAAGAGCGGTGAAGGCCGTCTCAAAACTCTTATTTCTGCCCCAAGGAGGGATCATCGAGGAGCTATAGGCGAGGATACGCGAGAGCAGCCTTCCCGGAAGCCGTGCAGTTGTAGGAGTTGCTAACTTCACCTAAACAGCCGACGTATTCATGTGACGCTTCAGAGAAAAGGACGTCTCCTCACCCCAAAACACAATTTGCTCGTTGCCTCTCTCCTCCCGTGCCTCCTCGGTGGGAGGGACTAAGACGCGAGGAAGGAAGGCAAGTGGAGGACTTGAGGAGGCAATTTAAGGGTTATGAGATGCAGCCTGTGTTCTTTCTGCCATGAATTCCGTACCTGTTACGCAAACAATCCTATCACGTTAGTGCTGCGCAATCATTCAAGTTAACCGTGATGGCGATTTCCGCTCCTAGCGATCACATAAACAATGTGATTGAGAGAAACGATCATTTTGCACGTTACGTTTTGCAAGTAAACTCTTATTTTGTCTTGTGATCTGATGGGGATTTCAAAAAGTAAAGTACAGAAGGAAATTTCATAGTCTAAGGTATTTTTTTTTTTATTTTTTTTTTACTTCAATAAATGTTCTTTCCAAAAGTCAATGAGTAACCATGTTAAATAATCGAGAATTCAATATTGAGCAAAAATAATAAAATAATTAGGATTTTTTTCCATAGTCGAGCAGCGCTGACGATTGTTCTGTGGTTAGTATCCTATCATCTACTTTCTTGACTTGTGTGTTGATTCTGGAAGCAGTGGCAAGATCTCGGGGAGAACAAAGCGACACGAAGTAGAGTTCAGTTCGCAATGTTCTAAAAGTTTAATGAGACACACAAGGACACATACATTTTCTAACAATCGCTCCATTCACTTGGACGACGTGAGAGTAGATGGGTAAGAAAGAGGTTGTGTAAATATCTGTTAGCAAAAGAAAATAGTAATACATTATACAAATATGACTTTTCATCCATCCACACGACGTTCACCTTTAGGAGACAGGAAGTGTGTACCGTTTCATACCATTGGCGCTGCTTGAAATCCTCTTTAGTCTTTAGAGGATCTTTGATTAAAGCTGTCACTGCTGCAGGTTTCCAGCCCCCCCCCCTCCCCGTCTCCATCCTTTCCCTCTCTCTTACTCTCCTCTTAATTGCACAGTCAAGCTATTTTCCCAAAGCAGTCATCTCTTAATTATTAACATTAGGTTAATGGAAGCCTCGGGTCTCGAGCCTCAAAAGGCTGACATATCATCGTTCCCATATCTGTCAGCGGTAGCTCCGCACATGTCGCAGCTGTGAACATGCTGACGTGTCTGCAGCTGAAACATTGATGAGGACACTACAGTACGACTGATATAACTGCCCCATACAGTACCTGAGGGTGGAGATTAGATGGAGGGATTGCAATTCGTAACTGCTTCCAGCATATGCTAGCTGCCAATGCGGTCAATAAGTAAGATGACCTACTTCATAGGCCTGTAACAGTTATTATATAATTGTCTAATCTTTTACATAATTCACATTGGTATTTAATACACTGAAACACACATACACTGACAAATAACAAACCCACACACGCGCCTATAGAAACCGCTGCCTCTCTCCTCTGGCTTACAACATGCCAAGGAATGCCAAGTTACCTCTGTATAGAAGCACAACAATGGAGGATTATTTTGTTTTCCGGAAATGTGTTTTCATTTGTGTCTAACGAGGTGTTGAATGATCGCCCCCTCCCTGTCTTTGTGTGCCGCTGCGACTGACAGCCAGAGCTATACGGCTGCTTGGCTGAAAGCTTCAGTCTCTGTTGCAGCGCACACACAAGGCTCTAAAATAGGAAGTGCATTTAGCAGTAGAAGTACAAGTACTATTTTTTTCCCCAACACTTTTGAACACTGTTATCCCTTGGCTAGAACTGCTCAGGCAGACTTACTGGTGAATCAGGATTACATTGCATTATTACTTTGCACCTGTAGGAGACATGTGTTAAGCTTTTTAACATTTCAAACACTTAAGTCTTATTCGCATGGGACCAGTATTACCAGGGGAGTCATGTGATTTACAAATTACCACGTCGGTGATTTAGAAATATGGTCGGTAATTTGCGGACATGGCAGATTCGCACGGAATTAGTATCATCTGGGGACCTCATGTATTTAGAAATAACACCCCCCCACACACACACACACACACACACACACACACACACACACACACACACACACACATTTGAGTTTTGTGTGGCACATTCGCATGGGATAAGTGAAGCCTGCTTTTAGGGCGTTTTCACACCTACCTCATTTGGTCCGGACTTTCGGACTTTTCAGTTTGATCCGAACCAAAATTACAGGTGTGAAACCTCCACCGGACCACGGTCCGCATCAAAAGACCAAATTTTGGTCCGATAAAAAGAGGTGGTCTTGGTCCGGACCAAACTGGTCCGGTTCGTTTATAGTGTGAAAAGCATGTTTTGGATGGTTCGGACTTTCGGACCAAATACAAGAAGCTCTGGCAGGCTCTCCTTGACCGGGGAAGCTCCTTTTAAGGAATAGCTCGGTGCTTAGTGTGTAGGCTACATGAGAGAGTGTGTGACGGTGAACGCGCTCGGAGCAGACAGCTGTCGGCTATATCGGAGCAGAGAATACATCAGCAGTTTATTTAAGTGGTAGTAAATGTACAGTGTCGGTTTCCGTTTTGTCTCTGAATAAATTCTCCAGAAAGAAAGTTCCCGTGTCTTTGCTTCTCAACATCACAACAAAACCAAAAGAGCCGCGGCATTAGGGGAGAGCAGCAGTCAGTTGAAAAACCTCCGACACAGAGAGAGGATGCGAGAGGACGGGGAAGCCCGTTTACAAACCAATCAATTATAAGTATCTGGAGACGCAGCTCACGTATGTGATGACGGCAGGACGTAGTTTTGTCACGTATAGATCTTTAGTGCGCTTGCATAACTGCAGTGTGGAACCAAAACTTACGGGATCAAATGTATACAACGTAACAAAAACATGAACCTTGGTTCGGACTTTCAGATGTGAAAACGCCCTTACTCAAATTTACTGACTCATCTGTACCACGAGAGTTGGGTACCCGGAGGTGCGAGGAGGACGGCCAGAGTGAGGCCACCACACCACACCGCACCGCACTTGAGTCGGGGTTCCGTGTCTTTTTGGGCCAGGACCGGTCGAGGTTAACGGAGGTGCGGCGGCGGCAACCACACAGCATCACCGTCAGCCCTCGGACGAAGCCGCGGGCAACGCGTGGACTCTGGAACGGAGGTTCCGGTCGGGTAGTGGTCCAGACTACGTTGGCCATGAAAGGCGGCCGTCGGCACAGCACCCCGCGATGCCATATGCATCATCACAAGAGGGATAAAAAGGCGCACAGGAAACCTAAACCTTGAAAACATGTTGATTCGCACTGGACTAATATTATCACAGGACCTCGTGTTCAGCGAAATATGGGTCATTTGCGGGGGAATTTTTACTTTTATAAATTACAGACATGGCCGATCACAGACAACCTCCGTAATTATTACAAATTACTAGAGGGCCCCAGGTAATAGAAGTCCCATGCGAATAGGTTTACACTGCAAAATGTTTCATTATTATTAATGTTAAGTCATTAAGTCTCACTCAGTCTACGCTGCTGTTTGCTTAAAAGTGCTCTTTAATTTTTTTTGCAGTGAATTTCATGCACCGGTGCATTTCAGATCTGTCATGGGGGATTAGACTGTGTTGAGCATTATCGTCCTCAGTAAATCTGGGAAAATGATTCCCACAGAGGAACTCAAACCAGTCAGCCACTAAGAGCCAGCCAGGACAGTTTAACTGTCTTCATAATCTTCGTTATCGTTTGGTTCAGGCTGTTTGTTAGTTAGCAGGATATCTCAAAATCTGGTGAACACATTTCAATGAAATCTGGTATGAAGTTATGGGCCAAGGAAGAACTCATAAGGTTTTCATAAAGCTAGTGCCACCGCTATTTATAAATCTATTTACTTTTGGCTCATAAAGATTCATTAAGAGAACTGCATATCATGTTCCGAGATGGTGCCAATTTATTCTAATAAAAGTTGCTCTCCCAGTGCATACATACTCCAAAAAAGTTTCTCTCTTCCTGGTTGTCTTCCATGTGCTGCTCACTGCTTACGCAGATTAGAGTCCCACTGGCTTGCAACATTCCATTTATACTTAGATAGCTTTTTTTTACGCTCCGTAAAAGTTATATAAGTAATATAAAATCATTATGGTTTAAAAATTCACAACACAAAGAGTAATTGGCACATGGAGGATTAAAAAAAATATACCTTCATAAAATATCTTCACTCAAGTTTCTGTGCGCGAAAGTCGCCGAACGACACAATCTTCTGAACACCGCCATACTGAGAAATACAGAGTTGTGTGGAGCTGATAGTCTTAATTAGCTTTGTAGCAACTCATTTGGCAATGGCTTGAATGGAACGACGTTCATTAACATCAAAAAGTTACGCACTAAAGCTTTAAACATCTACAAATATTTCGTATTATTAAAATAACAAATTGCTTTGGGCTTTCCCCTGGCTGAGATCGATGCCATGCTCATTGTTGTTACTGCCTTACCGGTAAAGTGTTTTCAGGACAAATGACTGTGCCGATAGACGGGATTATTGTTTGATATTACATCTAAACACCAGGGATAAAAGCAGAGACGCCTCTAGTTTCCTGCAGTATGATGTCACTGTCTGCCATGAGTGGGCTGTCGCCCTTCGGAAATACGATTTGTCATCCCAAACAACCACACATAAATGCATGTGGCACACAGGTGGCAGAGCTAGTTTAGAGCCCCAGCTCCACGTTTACGTAATTCAAGTCTGGGTGGCCGTACATATTGATACCTGGACCTCACTGCAAGACATATGGAAATTATAAATGCTTGAAATGTGCTTTGGAGGCATTAAAGTCTCAGAACGACAGCTGTGATGCACTGGGAAGCAACCGATTTTGACCAATAGCAAAAATGGACATGGAGGCATGAACGACATGCAAATAACTGCGCAAATAATTCAGCCCTCATGCTGCGATTTGTCTTTTCATCCTCATCACAAGTGTTCTCATCTCTCTCCGCTCCTTCCACTGCTCAGTAATTAGTAGTGTTCAGGAGGATGAGGGTGCAAAATGGAAGGTGTCGGTGAACGTGTGGCCGAGAGCAAAATAAATGCATTGTGTGTAGGCTACCACTCAGCAACATCTGGATTATTATTAAATTTTATGAACCTGAAAATGAGCATAATATGAGCACTTTAAGTGCAGCCTCTGCACCCTTTCATCCTGCTTGATTAGACCAGAGAGAAGCACCATTGAATAGCTGTTGAAATTCTGCTCAAGGATAGATGCTGCTATCTGTCACACAACATCTGAAGTGCTAAAAATACTATTTTACTCCTCCTGATGTGCTGTTAGACCCCAGAGGCCTGTACTACGAATCCAGATCAACATGCCCTGGATTTCTTTCAGTTATCCGGCTTCACTAACCCTAACAACCGCGGTCCCGCAAAACCTGTGTCACGACGCTGGTTATCAACTAGTTCAATCAACCCAGGGTTTCCCAATCCAGCGGCGCGCGCGTTCACATAAAAGAGGCGGGGTTTGCGCACCACGAATAATCGCAAACATCTACCAGAGCTGCATATTTTAAACAAGAAGAGCAAACTATAATTCTACATAAATATGAATATATATGTAATGGCTACTTACCATTATATTTTTGATAAATTTTGAATTGTCATCCGTGCTTTTTTCTTATCATCTATAGGCTGAATAAAGGTATTTTTACCGTAAATTGGTGCATTAAAGTGTATCGGAATGCAGGAAATGAAGTCGTTGATGCTTAAAACTTTCCTGGGGGAGGACACTCAGGCCCCCCCACTATGATATGCCCCCTTCCTCCCCCAAAGACAGATTCTGGCCAATATACAGTAGGCTACAGTACACCCACTATAATAGTATACATTAGACTACACTGGTCACTTCCCCATCAGTCAGGCACAAGATCTGACCATAACTACACTTTTGCTTTCCATGAACTGTCGTTGTTTTAGCCTTTTGATTGGTCAGTAGGCGGTGCTTTAACATCGGTTGATCTCTAATCTCCAACATAACCTGCTCCCGACCAGGTTAGGTGTTCAGCATGAGTTACCACGGCGATTGAACCCGATAACAACTAATCCACCTTCGTGGTACAGAAAACCCTGGGTTGAACCTGAAGTTAGCTCGTTAACGCCAAATCTTGCTTCGTAGTTCAGGCCTCAGGTTGGATGGGTTTTCTGCCTCAGTTTTAATCCAGGAAGCAAATAGATGCTCTGCTAATCTCAGCTCATTTACGTTTTTATTTTTAAATGAAAAAAATATGGGTTTTTCCTTTCTAGCCTGGCTTTACTAATAGCCTAACTGCTAAGCATACAACAGCTTAGACCGCATAATGGAAGAAAATTCACTGAACGTTCAAGTATCAAGCCGTAGCCAAAGAGGTGATTAGCTTAGCCTAGCAAAAAGAGTGGAGCGGGGAGAAACAGCTGTCCAACATTCAAATGTATTCATACCAACACTATTCATGTCAATTTTTTTTTACCCATACACAAACAGAAATGTAAAAACAACAATTTGTAGTTTTAGGGGGAGTTATGTACTATTTTTTGGCATATTTCTTTTACTTAGCTTGGCTAGGCTAACTGTTTTCCCCTGCTTCACGTTTTTATGCTGCAGTATTGCAAGCTAGGCTAACCACGTCCCAACCTCAGCTCCTTACTTAATGCACAGATATTAGAGTGGATCCATTTTCTCATCTTAATCTCAGAAAGAAGGCAAATAACCATATTTGCCAAAATGTTGAACTACTGCTTATGTCAGGTATTGTGGGCACATGCTGCCAATGTGCTTGTCAGACAAATTCAGTAAGTAGGCTATATTGTACGATAGTGGTATAAGCTACTATAATATTATGTAGATTAGATTTATTAGCTTTTTTCAATAAATGTTATGTACAGTATATATTTGTATATGTATTAGTTGTACAGTACATATCAATGGAAAAGTGAAACTACTGCTCTGTAATAATAATGCAAACTTTTGTGATGGCAGTGAAGCAGAAATCTTCATGTAGTATTAATTATACATTATGTAGGCTACTCAGGCTTTTTGGTTATTAGCAGGTTTACAATTTTAAAATAATTTTTTTAAGTAAAGAACGATACACTGTAGCCAAGGGTTACGAGTTGTGCCTATACTAAGGCAATAAAATAAAAACACGGAGGCCATGTAGTCTCAACCAAGTTAGTGATTGTATTGGAATACGCTGTTAAAGTAACCCTCCCAATTGTGTTCTCATTGTGTGCAATAATAAGGTGGTCAGTATATGTGTGTGTATGTATGTATGTATGTGTGTGTGTGTGTATATATGTATGTGTGTGTGTGTATATATATATATATATATATATATATATATATATATATATATATATATATATATATATATATAAGGTTAATAAAGAAAGCTCTGTGTGTGTGTGTGGAGCATGCCTGTGGAGATGTCCTTATAAAGTGTCCTCACTGGTACACTGCTGCCTTGTGGGGCCAAACTAATTGGAGCATAGTTCAGCAAATGGAAAGAAAGAGCAGGGAAGCAGAGGGAGGGAACGAGAGATGGAGCTGAGCAGGACAAATAGATGATATGACAGCAGTGGAAAATGAAGGAACAAAGTGTGTATCACAATACACTGTATATGGCCTCAAGACAGAGAAAAAGGAGCATGAGTAAGAGAGAGGGTGTGTGTTTGATAGTGTACAGAAGTATAAATGTAAATGAAAGTAGTGTCCTCATACCAACCAGGGAGCTTTTTAACCCAATTTGAGTTCTTAGAGTAGAAGAGTGAGCATCATAGATAAATAAACCAATCACAATCATCTTGGGCGGCGCTATGCTCTGGACGGAGCAACGATGCCTCTGCAAAATAGTCTCGGGAAGGAACTTGTTTTGGTGCAACATGTGTACGTTCAAAGGTTGAATTTCCAGCGGCAACTGAGCAATCGTCGCTATAGACTACTCTTCAGGTTTCAACAACCCTGCACTTCATCATGTGCACGTCTTGAAAGCACACAGTTTAGATACTCTCAGCAAGATTTACTCAAGTCAATCAATCTGCAAAGTGCGAGCACCAACAGAGACTCTATGCTTGTTTAACAGACCCCTTTGACTGTTTCCAACATTCATCCCACATGGATAAACCTTGGTAACCCTGGCTGCTGGGCTTCTGTTTACACTATCGCTACACTAGTGCTGTAAATCCACATTTACAGTCACGCTGCTTGTAGAGGCTGAGCTCTGGTCCTTCTGGACACATTTGAGGATTAAATCATCAGTTGTAATAATGAGCAATGATAGTGAAAGGGATTCAGCTTAGGGTGCAGTTTGTGTTGACTGGTTTAAGGAAAGCTCTGTTCATTCCTAAAGTAGTATTGGAATCAAACCTGCGGCTGCTGCGTCGAGGACTTAAACATTCAGTACGCTAGCCGTTCCCAACCTGGCGCGCGCAAATGTGACGTCATGGGAGCGCCGTAAGTATTTATACTCGCGCGTGGTGGTCGCAACACTAGTTGCAGTCTTCTCCTGAACAGAGGTGGCGCTAATGAGGAAAGGCTACAGACTTTGCTATTTCTACTAGAAGAAGAAGAAAAAGGTAAATAACGGCAGAACTGGCAGCAGCATTAAAGTCCATGCTTCGATTTGATTCGATGACCTACTTGGTCAGATCAAGCCTTTCATTCACCATAAAAGAACTCCCCTTAACCCAGTAAGTTCACAAGAGAGACTTGCAGTCACTCTGAGAGTCCTGGCATCAGGTTGCCCAGGAGCTCGTTCATGCTTCCTGTTTCCGCTTTGTCGCGCGCCGCTGAAAAAAATAGAGTGGGTCGCTCACTCAAAATCCTGGCATGCCAGCGAGATCTACGTCATTTCGACGTCACACTTGCGGACGCGAGCTCGGCTGCGGCTACTGTAAAACGGCTATTAGCCTCTGTTAATGGGGCACACACTCTGACAGGTGAGCTACCTAGGCGCCCCGCAGCATAAGTCCTACAAGAATCTCTTTTATATCCAAGCAAAATTGGTATCTGAAATTTCCCGAATCAATTTGATATTGAATCAGAAATGTAAGCCAGCCCTAGTACATATCTATACCTGTCAGTGATGAGGCAAAAGGGTGATGGTTAATAGGTGTCTGAAAACTCAATTTGCTGCTCACTATGTATACTAACTGTGTTTGTTATAGCGGGAGTTGTGGCTGAATGAGTGAGGATAGTTACATGTGTTCTGATAGAAAATTCTACACTGAGTATTTCTTTATGTGAAAGTGGTTCGGGACCGTTCGAGGAGTCGTGTGTTAGTCTGCAGCTGCCTGGATGTGATGGTAACACCTCTAGAGTGTAATTCACAGTTAATAAAAAGGCTTGTTTAGAGTTGGCTTAATTGAGTAATTATTTGTCCACTGTTGACTTCTGTTGCTGACGACTTGTTATTATCTACACAGCCTGTAGTGGATCTATTAGATGGTGAGGCTGGAAACACTTTGCACGCACACAGCAGTGTCCTATGACGCATGCCATTTGACGTCGGGCTGATTGATGGTCCTGCGGAGGCTCCCCGCAGAGCTTTCGCCATTGCCCAAGTAAGTGGCCTGAAGTTTTTATTTGTGCGTTGGTGTGTGTGTCGATCTCTTTGAGACAGGGGTGTCAAACTTAGTTTCACTAAGGGCCACACTGGGAATTAAGAATCACATTAAGGGCCAGACATGTTTAGTTTATAGACATGCTTTATTTAATCGAAGAAGTCAAACATCTTTTCTTTTTTTTAAGATTATTTTTGGGGCTTTTCCCTTTATTTTTTTAAAGTGGATAGACATGAAAGGGGGAGAGAGATGGGGGATGACACGCAGCAAAGGGCAGCAGGTCGGATTCGAACCCCCCCGAAGGTCTTAGCCAACATGGGGCGAACGCTCTTACTGGCTGAACTAGAGGTCGCCCCAAAAGTCAAACATCTTTTACTGTATTACCGCATGTCTCATATAGTCTTCTCACTTACAGCTTGGTCGACATAAAGCCCTCAAAAAGTAACCTAGCCATCAAAGAAGAATGCAACAAAACGGGTCGAAAAAAGCACCAAAAACATAGGAAAAAGTGGCAAAAACGTTGAAAAAGCAACAATACTTAAGTGGGCCAAAATTCTGTAGAATAGCAGTGTGCGTGGGGAGTGTGTGGTAGAGCGAGTGAGAGAGTGACGGTGATTAGCTTCAGAGCGAGTAGCGACTCTAGAGTCATAGTGAGAGAAACTAGTGAAAGTGTCTCCCCTGTGCTTTCTGACCACGGTCGGAAATCTGTAGCAGGAAAAGTTAACCCTCTCCTTGATTTCATGTTGTTAAATTGGCCTAGGCATCTCTGTAAGTCCGACTTGCCTTTGTAGGTTTGAAAAAAAAATAAGCTCTGCACCCTAAACCAGTAAGACCAAACGTTCACCTGTCTGTCCAAACCTTTGAAATATGATTACACTTGGTCGTGCACCACCCACTGTACTACAGCAAGGGCCTTGTGTTCAGAGCAGCTGCACTTTGTCAGTGATATCTCAATGTTGTTTGGGAAAGAATCTAATTAAAATAAGTAAAAGAACATTTTCTTTCCAGGGTTTTCTTTGATGTGAGGAACACAGGCCAGAGATAATGGTGCTTACAGTTGTGTGTGTGTGTGAATCGTCTTGGGCGGCGCTAAGCACTGGACGCAGCCACGGTGCCTCTGCAAAATAGCCTCGGGAAGGAACTTGCTTTGGTGGAACATGTGTACGTTCAAAAGTTGTTTTAGTCGTGCAACAGAAAACTCAGATTGGACAGATAGTCAGGCTAGCTGTCTGGATTTACCCTGCAGAGATCTGAGGAGCAGTTAACCACAGTCCTCACAAATCCACCAGTCTCCTCCAGTTTAAAGTGCCAACACAAAGAAAGCGGAAGGTAATGGACATCCAGCCGAAAAAGAGACCCATCCTGCAGAATGTCCCGGAAGTGAAACGTCGTGGATATAGACTAGTTTGTGTCCAACAACCAAAGCAACGCACAGAGCGGACCGTAAGCCGCAAACAGGCAAGAGGACGTAAAGTGCCGCAAACTGTTGCAAACTGCAGTAAAACCCCAAATAAGACGCATATTCCGAATGAGCTGCATACATGTCCAAAGAATGCCTCTAAAACCTGAATTTTCAAAATGTGCCTTTTTATATTTCTATTTACATGACCTGTATCGAATTCTGAAAATTGTCAAACTGTGTCTGCCTCCTACATGTTGGCCTGCTCTGCTTCTGATTTATGTCTCTGTGGGTGTTGGTGGATGACGTCATCTGCAGCCAGTACTGAACATAACAGCAGCATTGTGCCAGGTTGGCTCTTGCTCCTTCCTGCTACATGCACAGCAGCAATGTTCAGTATAATTCACTATCTCCAGGGCATCGCTCCATCTCAGCAAATTAGCTTTCCCATTGGCTGCGATGCCTCTGTACGCATCTTCTCTGCGAGCTGCCTCCGAGCCTACTCTTCCTCCTCCTTCTGCAGCTCTCAGGAGCGAGCTTTGCCTCAGCTGAACCGCCGCTGGCGCAGCTCACAGAGAGCGCTTCAACCCTGTACTGTACACTTACTGCATTCCTTTGTCTTCGAATACACTGATTTGAGCTCTCCTTCAGGTTCACCTTCTACTCCCACTGCAACTTAACTGGCGCTGCAGAAGAAAATAAGCAGTATGCGATAACGTTGTTGAATATCACAATGAATGCGAGCAACAGATATTAAAGTGTACTCAGTTCTGCATTTCTGCTGCTTTCAGTATTCTGCTCAAATACAACACATTCCTTGTTGAATTTAAAACAAATGAAAGGGAATCATTCCCAACATTCTTTTATTGAACAAATTGAACATTGGATTGAATACAAAAGGAACCACTTAAAAAAAGAATGATGGTTAAATGTTGAAGTGCAGCTTCCTACTCATTTTCCGTCAACTAACGGATAATCTCGGAGTGCCTTTCGCGATATGTCGCAGCTTTTCGCCGAGTGTTCATTGGGCCAGTTGATATCGCGATGAGGATTAAAAAGACGATATGTTGTGCAGCCCTAAACTTAACATTAGCTTTACCTGTTGTTTACCGTCGCTCATTGAATCCATACTCACTTTCCATATCTCAGCCTGGCCTCACGATTCAATTATGATGATCCTGTCAACGATTCAAATCGATTCCATATCCCGATGCAACACGATGCGTCACCTCCTCAATATTATCATATTCCCTCATATTTAACTACACTTTTAACATCTAGTAGATCTATGATCACAATCTATGATCAATAGATGCATACTGTGTGATGTTCCACAAACTAAAAGTTCGGTTACAGTGCTCCATCTTCATGGAATGAGTTGCAAAATCAGCTAAAATTGCAGGTTTTTATTTCACATACTGAAGTCCTACCTACATCAAATATACCAACATGTTTGCGCTTGTTTTTAAAATGTGATTTTTCTGTTTTTTATTTCTTAGTTCTTATTGCTGTCCATACCTGTCTGTCTGTTATTTGTTGTATGTTAAAGTGTATTTTTTTATGTGCTGCCTTCTTGGCCAGGGCTCACTTGTAAAAGAGATAGGTAAAATAAAATATATTGCTTTGGTTTTCATTAACAAATTCAAGCAGTCAGATATACAGTATATGAACTCCTATTTTTTTATTGTATCTGCTCTTAAAAAAAGACACTTCCTGTAGTGGAGTCTGAACACAGCAGGCAAAAGGCAAAAACAACAAAAGCAGCAACCAGAAAATCAACAAGCGTAGACTACGATCGATTATGGTCTGTCATTGCATCGATGCAGAATCGTCCAGGTCCGCATCATTTTGCATCGATGCAATGATTCTTTTCAACACCCCTGCCTCAAACCCCCCCCTAACACATCTTCACAACCGGTCAGTACTCCGGAAAGCCACTATTACCACTTCACCAATCCTTTCAGTTACTGCCATCAGGTCGACGCTACAGAGTCCCATTTGCCAGGAACAACATATATAAAAAATCCTTCATCGCCACTGCCATCACCACCCTGAACAGCCATACATAGACAACACCAAACGGCTCCATTCAGGCTTCTTCTTGCACCGTTTTTGCATTTTGCACGTTTGCACGGTCAATGTTTTTACACTGTTTCTATACATATCTTTATGTTCTTATATGTATTTTATGTCATTTGAGCCTGCCCTGTCTGAGACAAATTTCTGTCACTCCTGACAGACAATAAAGTTGTTATTGTCTTATCTTGTCTTTCTTTACCGCCATATCTCTTTTCTTCTTTGTCTTCTATCTCTGTGGCTGACTTGCACTCAGTCTTGCTCCTCAGTCACAGTGTAGGCGTACTGTACAGCTGATAATAAATGCATCAGACCCTTTTTCTTTGGCCAGAGTGCAGTGAGTCACCAAAAGGCTGCGAGCGAGATACATATGTGTGTGAGAGCTCTGCGTGAAGTCTGATGTCTGCAGGGGAGCGAGGGCCGAGAAGAGACCTCTAAGTGACTGGCATGCACAGACTTTGATGCAAATGTACACACTCTAATTAACCAAACGGAGCAGCCACCCATTATATGTAATAAATCATAAATGTTCCAGGGTGCACCGGTGCAGGAAGCGACTGTTGTTGCCTTTTTTTTAATGGCATCTCATTCTGAAACACAGCATATCTGGATGCTGGTAAGTCACAAACACATCATCGCTCACATCTCTGTGTGTGCTGTTCTCTGTGCATGTGCGGGGGAATGCTTTTCATGTGTGTGAATGTCATGGTTGCAATGTGTGAAGTTTCCTGATGAGAAAAACCCACATTTGTCATGATAGTTTCAGCCTCGAGCCTCTTGATGCCACATGTACACATTCTGCAATAGATTTGTGGCTAAACGTGTGTGTGTGTGTGTGTTAAGTCAGGTACATGCAAATTCATCTGGTTGCTGGTCACTGTGTGGCTTGACAGCTGATGTAGCAAGGTTCACGAAACGTGATGGACATACAATGAACTTTTGGCATTATTTAAACTAGAGATCGACTGATGCTGGTTTTTCAAGACCGATACCGATTATTACTAGTTAATGATAATCGATATTTGGAACCAATATGCATTAACAGTGAAAATTAAGATTTTGGAATGTTACAAACTCCAACACAAAACTTTGTTTAAATGCTTTAAGCAATTATTTAATAAATTAGAAACTTTCAACATAATACACAGTAAAAGAGAGTCAGATAGTGTTGTGGGCGGGACATTAAGTCAGACTCAGTGGTGAGTGAAAATTGAAGCAGAGGGACAGACACAGAGCTGTAGCCGAGCCAAAGTAGAACACTTTTTAATTCATTAACTTTATCAGTTATCAGGCAAATAAAAACGCCAATACAGATAATCTGCAAACTGCCAAAAAAACGGCCCAATAATCAGCCCGGGCCGATAATCGGTCTATCCCTAATTTAAACTATCCTACTACTATAGTCATTTGACTAATATCTAATCATATTTGGCTTGAATGACGGGTTTGTATCATATTGTACGAAAACTTATGCACACCCATTTGTAAGATATCCTACGAAATTAGGCGACCGCCGGTTGTGCCGCCGGTTGTACCGGTCACATGACAGTTAAGTTTAGTGGTCCTTACAGTTAAATTTAGCCGAGAAAAGGTTACTGGAAGCTAGCTACAGAGCACTGTGAGCTGTCGGTAGTTTCAGCGGACGTTACAGTTAAGTTAGTCGACAAAATGTGAGCATCATGCGGCGACGGCAGTTAAGACTTAAGTTAAGATTAGAAAAAAAGATCGTGGTTTGGATTAAAACACTTCCAGGACGCGAACACACTATTTCCTGGGTGAAAGTCTTGTGTTTGCCCCAGGACGCAAACCTCATCTTCCCCGCTTTGTGTTTTATGATCCAGTCATCCACCCCGCCCTGAGCATTCTTATAAAGCAGCAGTCAATGTGCTGAATGAAGGGTTCATGACAACAACCTGAATGAACACACCACTTGTTGCCCTGTCACTGTCTTAGCTGTGATTCTCCAAAACATGGCAGCTCCTGATCTCTCCTGATCTATCCACTGAACAGGGTTTTATGAATTAACAGAGGGTTGCAATGTGGCAGGCTGTAATTCCCACAGAAGTATACAGGAATAGGCTTCATTTTCTACATTTAATATAAACTATTTTTTTTTTTTTTTAAGTAGTTATCTTCTGAATTACCAGAAAACATGCTATATCGTGAGATATATATATATATATATATCGTTATCGAGATGATTTTGGCCATATTGCCGAGCCCTAGTACTTTTTAAAAAGCATTCTAAACAGTGAATGCATTTCTCTTGATTTTTAAACCACAGATCTGTTAGATCTCACATTTTCCACATCAGGAAAACATGAAAAATCCAACACGATCATATCTTAGTAATATCACTGTCATACTCCTTTCTGATGCCAGTGCTGCTCCCTCACAAAGATCACTCATTTCTTACTTTAGAGAAACAGAACACACATTTAAAAAAGGCCAAGATACTTTTGCTCTCTTCAACTTCCCCTTTGCTTTCTTGTCCTCGAGTTTTTTTTATGTCTTCATAAAGTTCAGACTTCAGCAGTTGTGTAAAGCTCTGTCATGCCGAGCAGAATTCAGAAAGTCTTACTCAGCAGACATATTGGATTTTGCCAAAGGCTTAAAATGCCAACAGGCTGCCTTTTTTTATTTTTTTATTTCTCTCTAAGCGGGCAGGGTCGGGATCACACTTTAATTTCAGCAAGTCACTCAGTCTAGTGCATAACATGGTTTCAACCAGGCTTTAGGGAGAATCCCACATGCTTCTGTAGTTTTCCAATAATCTCCCCAACACAAATTGAACATCTCATTTGAATATTCATGACTGTGGAAATGGAGAGGCCTTTAGTCTCACCAGCATCTTGGTGCAATATATCAAGTTAAGTATTCCGGAGAAGCGCCTCGTTGCAAGAACATTATTTGTTTTCTGCTGGTTTATATCCGACAGAGTTTTAGAGCTTAGGTTCCGAGGCATTGTAAACATTTAGATTAATTTCAGATGGAGCAGGAAGCAAACTGAGTTGCGAATTCATATTTTTACTTTCTCTTTCATAAGGATTTAAAATGCCGTATCCCATTGGCCACCAACATTCACTTACAGATATATGCTGAGAACCACAACACACACAAATGCACACATTCTTTAGAAGACGAGATGTCTTGGGTTGATCCATTGTTGCTCTTCCAGCATCACTTTGTGAGAACAGAACAGCAGACTCTGTGTGTTGTGAGCTTAAAACAATTAGAAGATTTGCTTTAAAATTAGGAGATTATAAACGATTCACTATCTGCCAGCCTGTTTTGGTGGAACGTGTACGTTCAAAGGTTGTTTTAGTCGTGCAACAGAAAACTCAGATTGGACAGATAGTCTAGCTAGCTGTCTGGATTTACCCTGCAGAGATCTGAGGAGCAGTTAACCACAGTCCTCAGAAATCCACCGGAGTTTGAAATTACAACACAGAGAAAACCCAAGGTAACGGATATCCGGCCTAAATGAGGGACATCCGAGGTGTCACTGTGACACGGTCGTTGCAGTTAGGTTTAGCTGACAAAAGTTGACTGTCCTGTGGTGATGGCAGTTAAGTTTAGGCACCAAAATGACTAGTTAAATTTAGAAAAAAAATAACCAGGCCCCTTAAGTACAACTGCCTGGACATGAACATCCGTTTCCTGGTTGAAAGTAATTGTGTTTTCCCCTTAACTTCTTAAGGTTCATGAACTCTGCTTCCCTGCTTGAAAGCCATGTGTTTTAGGATCCACCCCTATGGATCTCCCCGCTCTTATACAGCGCCATACAGTAGGGGCATACAGTGATACATATTTGGAATACATACAATTACTTTTCGTAGCTATATGTACAAATGGTTCATGAGAACAGCCTGAACTCTGTCAGTCTGTGTGTATCTTACTTTCTTATCTCAGAGAGACGAGACATTGTTACTTTTTACAGCAGCGGCTATCATTATCAGCCGTGACATGCTCACGCCGATGTTACACGAGACATTTATGAAGTCTTTCTGCAGACTGCAGACAACACATGCAGTAGTTCCATCAATACCAGTTTCGACAGTTTAATAAAAACAACCTCTTTATCTGCACAGTGAAGTGCACCAGATCCCAGCACGTCCTTTCAAAAGATGGGCCATTTGAGTGACGAAATGAATGTCACGCGTGGAATCCAATATGTGGAAAGAGTCGCGCACCTCATGCAACTCCTGTTCACCGCTGATAACAAATACAGTCAGACAGTGTGGCACAGGGGGGGGAAGAAAGCCTTGCATCTGTTAATATGAAGAATATGTGATGGGTTTGACCTTTTTAGAAGGAGTGGAAATCAGCAGCCTTAAGAAACCACTCCACCACCAATACTGAGAGAGTTTATTAACAATATAAGGGGGGAGCGATTGCACAGAGACAGCGTTACTTATTTCTCAGGAGCATAATTAAGGAGTATTTTTGAATAATTGCCCCTTATCAAAGAGGTGCCAGCAGTTGTAATGCAGTGAAAAGCAACCAGAAGAGTGGGAACAAACAGGCGCCAGAGGAAATTAGTTCAGCCTCTCTGGCTGTCTTGACTCAATTCGCAGGTTTGGTCCATTTTCCGGAAGCAATGGGCTGAGTCCAAGCTATTACAGTTTTCTTTCGATTGCTAAACGACAGTGGGCACAACTGAAGCCACATATGCAAAACTCTAACTACAGCCTGCACTACCAACAGTCACCTGAGCTAAACAGTTCACATCACCTGCAAAACTCATTCCAAGCAACACAACTCTTAACACACGTCTCAAAACAGGCTCAGTGCAGCCAAACACTATGAACAATCCTCACTGAGATAAACACACACTGTCACTCTGTCATACTGCCTCTCTCCAGCATCATGCGGCAAGTTTTCCTCATCACATTGGAGGTCTGCATCATCTCTAAATACAAATGAATGTGGTGTTTCTATTGCTTTCACCTCCATTACTTTCTGAAAAACGGTAAGAACGCAGTTTTACTATCGTAAAGATATAGTGTTTTTCACTTCTTTTTTTTATAGCTGTGTATAACCTCAGATATCTTACCTGGACATGTTGGTATCTTTGCTCTTTTACCCGTTTCTCTCAAACGATACAGTGTATAATTGTTTCATTGATATTTGGTGTTTGTATACAAAAAAAAGGCTTTCTGAGCTTTCTCTGTATAAATACCGTATATGTTCACTAACTAGTCTAAAACAAGACACCTGCTTAGGCTTTCAGCTAAAATTGCAATCAGCAGTGTTTGATAGGCACCAGACTGAAGTGTGTCAGCATTTGAACAAAGTGCTGTAAATCCACAGTGTTGTGCAGGTTGTGGTTAAAGTCATGGGATAAGTGTGTAGAGTTTTGAAAACTGTTTCAAACAATGAAAACCGAACTAGAGTTTGGTCCACAGTTTGGTGCTGCTGTGCAGACTGTAGTTAGAGAATGACAACCTCAGCTTGTCAGTCAGTCAGTTAATAGGGCATAGTGAACACAGTGGTGACTGCCTATAACAGAGGAAGTTTAACGTTAACCCATACCGTGACAGCTTTCACCTCGCAGGTTAAAAAATCAAAAATATTTATTTATAATATTATTTTTTAAGCTCTTTGTCTTCTGTATTATTCAACAAAGACAAGCAATAAATCATTGTATAGTACGAACAATACAAGATTAGATGGATTTAACAAACTGTTCTTTCCTGGAGGCCAGGCCTGTATGTGATGATGAAATTAGGTGATGCATGAATTTATATGAATGACATCTTTTATTTAACTACTTCAGTCACAGTAGTATATTGAGCACTGACCGCCTGGTGTAAACATTCATATGAAAGTCCGAAACTAATCACACAAACTAAAGGGCAGATTGCAGAAATATAAAAACAAATATGTGGCTTTACCACACTTAGTAGTATTTACATTTAATTATCATTTACTGTAATAAACATATGTAAACATGTGGATTGCACTTTTTAAACACTCTTTGAACTTTACTAGACAGTTAAATAAGTAAAAATATAGTATATACAGTATATACAATGGTGTATTTCTTTTACAGCGCACACAGAGGAGCTGCCTCCAGCCCCTCCCTCCCCTCATGAAGTTGCGTGTCGCGTGCATGACAGTGTCAACATTGCACTCAGATACAGAGAGGCTATCGTTACGTTAGCAGTAGCATGCTGCTGCTGGTCTTCTTGCCGTGGGATTAACTGTACTAATAAAACCGTTGAAACAACGCAGCCACACTGCTGTGAAAGCTCCCCGAACGTCATTTATCAGTCTGGTTGTTACCCCTCCCCGTGGCAGTCTCCTCCACTCCATATCTTTATAACGGAGCTAGCTAACTGGAGCTAACCGCTAATCAGAGCTAATCGTTGCTAACCGAGCCTTCAGTTCTGCGTGCCTGTATCCATTAACTGCATGTATGGACTCGAGCCCGAATAAAACCCTTCATTTTATTAAAATGGCTGTAAAAGTTTTAAACTACAACTCAGATGTTTGTATGACAGAAATCTGCTCAAGGTACGGCGTAGCGTTAGCGTGCTAAGTTGATGCTTTCTCTGTGGGTGCAGACTGATTTGCTCTCGCGAGTCACGTGACCAAACCGCAGCCTTTGCGATTAGGAAATCGCGTCTTTACATATCGCGATATTATCGCAAATGCAATTAATCGTTCAGCCCTAATGTAAACACACTTGCAACCGCTTTACCGGCATTGATTTGACTCACTGTGACTTTAACAAAGTCAAGGTTGTTTCACTCTGTCGGCACCACAGGTGTGTGTGTGTGTGTGTGTGTGTGTGTGTGGGCAGTCGGAGCTCCACTCTCTGTCAAGATGCAGAGATGTCAGATATGCTCGCGCTTATGCGCTCTCGGGAACCGAAATTTGGCACCGTTTGATTTCAAGTGAATCCGTCCTCGGTAGTACCGACGTGCCGATAGTTAAGGCGGCAGGCGTGTGTTGCTAACGCGGCCGCCTAAGCTGCAAAGTGCTGCGGGAAACCCTGCTTGAACTAATCATTTTTACAGCTCATTAAGATTTTGCTAATAATGTAATTTATGGAAGAAAAAAAATGTTTCAACTTAAAAAAAATAGCACTCCTCCAGTTTCAAACTCTGCAACGCAGTCCCATGAACAGGTTCGTACAGTATGATATTGTACGAAAACGTATGCACAACAATTCGTAGTATATCTCACAAAATTACAGTGACGTCTACTAACCCCCCCCACTGGATGTTTTCCCAACATAAGCAGGTAGCTGGCTGTCTGACTCAATTCACAGGTTTGATCCGTTTTCCAGAAGCAATGGGCTGAGTCCAAGGTATTAAATACGGTGCCTGCTTTTACTCGAAACTGGTAAACAGTTGTGTTTAGCTAAAGTGTGTTCAGCTGTATTTTTCATTGAATCACACACTCAGTGGAATCGGTATTGAGTTTGGTATAGAGGCCTAAGTCATCTTAATGCCAAATTCTTAAGTTCTGAATAGCAGAATGAAAGTTTTGGCCTGAGCCTCAACCCCTGGCCATGGACGCCAATCCCCCCCCCCCCTTCTCTCTCTCTCTCTCTCTCTCGCTCTCTTTCTCTCGCTCTCTTCCCCCTCTTCTCTCTTTCTCTGTTATGCTGTGAGGCCCAGCAGTCACAGCCAGCTGTTCCACTTCAGAGACAATTAAAACAAGCTGTTCTCTGCTACCGCTGCTGCTGCTGTTATTATTTCAGTACCATATCTGTTTTAACTCCAAGCACCCAACCAAAACAGCCCAGTGATCCACGGTCTGGACTAGGTAATCACTGATATCAATTCTCCTTTTAAGACTACATTAACCCAGCTGCACTTTTAACCTGACTCAAACTAATCCCATTCTTCCTTTGTAGTTCTTCATCTCCATCTGCTTTGTTTTCCTTTTTTTTTTATTCCCAGAGATTATTTCTGCTCAGTCATAACAATTTTTTGTCCTTTGCTTTTTTCGAAAAGGCAGCTCTGGCGCAGCCCAGGTGGTCTGACACCATGCAACCCCAGAGGGTCACTGACAGTGTGACAAACACTGAATCATGAGCTTAAGTGTAACACTAAAGACAAACTGCAAAATTGGAAATGGGGCTTTGCTGTCAAAGCATTATTCTCTTAAGTCATGATAGATTTACCTTAAGGTCACTGTGACTATTAATAGTCAGGGTTATTAATAGGCTCATATTTGTATATTTGATGAAAGGGTAACTTTGGTATTTTTCAACCTGGATCCTATTTTCCCATGTTTTTCAGTCAACGTGACTGATGGGATTTTTTTTTTTTTTAATTGGTCCAGTATTAAGCAAGAAAAAAGCTGCAATGCAATTGCGCACCTTCATTTCCATCCACTAAAAGTGCCGTTTTTGCCACTGACACTGGTTTGGTTGTTATTCTAAGTGTCTGATGACATTATGGAAAGGATCCCTACAGAGAGAGACCTTTTTGTTAAAGAGTAAGATCTTTTTTGTTTTACACGAAACAGACCCAAAATCGCCATCGCCAAACCCACCAAACTCATTCAAAATCGACAGAAACAATTTAAAAGCCGTCTTGGTTCAACTTTCCACTGTTCCAACAATCACCATTCTTAAAAAAGTCCATCTCTGAAGGGATCCTTTCCACAATGTTATCAGATACTTAGAATAATAAACTGAACCTGTCAGTGGCGAAAACAATAGGATTATTATCTCAAACTATAGGATTCGCGGCTGCTGGTACAGCATTCTCAGTCAATACTGGACCAATTTCAATGTTTTTTATTCACATTAGTCACTTAGACACCAATGCATGGGTAAATAGGGTCCAGGTTGAAAAATACTAAAATAACCCTTTCAGATTGGTCATTGTCCAATTGCCAGTTCTGTATCATAACGGACAAATTATGCCTACCATACACTAGAAGACTTTTATCTCAATCTAACGTTAAAGACTGTCATAATATGTCAAGACTGGGGATCTTGCAGGGCCACACATTGCATGACTACAACTAGATTAGTTTTGATAGATTAGATTTTCTATACTGCCGTACATGCAGATGAATGGTGGCACTACACGAAGGTCCACATTTATCCACCGGTAAAACTCCCGTTGAATTACATGATTCAGAAGGGTTAATAATTGGCAAATTTCCCTCTTTAGCGGAGCCATACTAATCATTAACAACACTGGCTCTAGCCGTTTGCTTTCCTTCTGTTTGGTGCTGGAGGGAGCGCGCCCATTGGTTGTTGACAATGTTCACATAATTTAACTTCACTACCAAGACTTTAAACTCGTTTGTTTTTGTCGGAACGTCAAGTCATCCAGCTGCTAGCTAACGGTAGGCTAACGTTACCTGCTACCAAGTGTATTATGCTAACTAGCGTCACATGCAGCAATGTTTCCGGTTCCCTCTAACGTCCGTTTCGGAGCATCAGAGGGCAGCGCTGGCATTTCAGTGGCACCGAAATGAGGCACCGAAATCCGTGTTACTATTCGGTTTGGTAGATACCGGTTGTTAAGGCACTGGTGCCGTATTAGCACCGGATGTCGGTAGCCAACCCTAAGCAAGACGCCATGATTTCATTACCATATTGGAAATTAGTCTGCGACAGTGGAATCGCTTGAAAAGTCGTTTGGTGTAAGGTCGGTATTAGTGACCATTGCGGTGAAGTGCAGTATTGTAGTGCAGTATTGTAGTATTTCACATCGGCTAACAGTGCAGTACACAGAGTATAACCTGGTAAACTGTCAGCTCTAATCTCACCTGGAAGACACAGTGTCGTCCTGCTCTCATCACTGGGATCTTTCGCACTTATGCATGTATTTCTTCTTCTCACTGTATGTTCTCTCCAATATCTACTAAGAGCCTTTTGACAGAGTGGGGAAATGGATATGAAAATAGTATGTCAAGTTGATGGAGAATGTGGAGGAGAAGTGAAACATAAATGGCAGGGAGTTCAGCGGGGGAGGAGAGAGGGCTGGAAACGTACCTTCAATCAGATATCAAAATTCACCCTGGTGTTTGACAATGTAATAAAGTTTTCATATCAGTCCTTTAACCAAATCTGAATCACAGAGGGATCTTTTCAGTTACAAACCCCCACATGTGTCCAGAGGACCTTGTCCGTGTTGATCCTCCTTTAACGCCTCTCTGCTGGTTGTAAATTTGTAATGCTCTGGGGTTTGATTTTGGGTGCTTTTGTTGTTTTCCACTATAAAAATTAAAAACAGCAGCAGATTTTTTCTTTTGCATGTCTCTCTCTGTCTCTCATTTTCCGCTCAGCCAGAGTTTGAGCGTTTTGGGCTAATGGAAATGCTGTGGAACCAAAAAAAGTCACATTAAACTGCATCTGATGCCAAATATAATGCGCAGATGCTATTGTAAAACGTGTTGCTGCTGCTCTGTGCGGTGTGATCCAGAATAATGTCATTACTGTAATACAGAAAAAATACCTTTAAAAACTGGCCTTGACACTTTTGAATGGATTCTTGGTTATATAAATCCAATATAATGCGTGGTTAACTTTTCACAAAAAAAATGCAGCTTTTTCTGTCTGGATGTCAGAGTTCACATTTCTTCTGTTTGTGGTGGTAATGAGGCCACAATGAGCTGTATTTGGGTGGTGTTTCCAGATGCTTTGGAGTTTTGGGAGTTTTGAGTACTAGGTGTGGAAACGTGTGTTCTGACCTGGCATCTGGCATCTGACAGCCACGCTGGCTCCTGGTGGATGGCAACTTTTACTCACCTTTTTCCATCACAAGTCAGACATTTGTGTGTTGTTTGCTCCACTTGGCTGTCATTTTAGGTGTCTCTTTAAATAACTCAACCAAACACCTTTCATTGAAGGAATGTACGACAGACTCAGAGCCTGAGGTTCCACATGAATTGCTTTGGCTGGCATTTACTGTATTTGCTATGTTTTCATCCACTCGGGAAAAACCTAAAGTCTGATCTGAGGAGGCAAGCTGCTGCGTGCACACACACACACGCACGCACGCACGCACGCACGCACACACACACACACACACACACACACACGCACACACCAACACACACGCACACACACGTCTTGATGTGAATGTCACCTTGTGTGTTTGTGTGTGTCTGCAATTCAAACGAATATAAGATCTCCACTGTCAGTGTGTTCTTGGAGCGCACGCACACACACACACACACACACACACACACACACACACACACACACACACACACACACACAGGTCTTGGAGTGAATGGCACCTTGTGTGTTTGTGTGTGTGTGTGTGTGTCTGCATGTCGAACAAATATCTCTTACTGTGTTCTTGGAGCACTCACACAGATACGCAGCATATAGATAAGAAAAGTGACATTCAGCTTCCATGCAATATAGTCGTGCTGCCAGACCAAAGCTCCAGGAAGAATGCAGTTTTTTCATTCGACTCAACAGTATGAAACATCAACCTATAACTCTTCAGTGGCTTTCAATAACACTTACAGTAAGACATGGGTGGGTTAGATGGGCTTAATAGTTGTTGCAGTTAGGGTTGGATTCCAATGCTAATGATTTTTTTTCTGAGGCTAAAAAATCGGATAGCTAACAAATGTGTTAGCCTCAGAAAAAAAACAAATGTTATCCCTCCTAGGGTTGGGTACCAAACTCAATAAGTAGAAATGGCATTTTAGAAATGTTCATAATAAATAACAAAATGTTCTATGTAGATATAATAGGGTTGGACTGGTTTTACATCTGAAATTAATTTATTTGTTATTAAAAACCTGGCCTGGGAACGCCTCGGGATCCCCCAGTCGGAGCTGGTTAATGTGGCTCGGGAAAGGGAAGTTTGGGGTCCCCTGCTGGAGCTGCTACCCCCGCGACCCGACCCCGGATAAGCGGACGAAGATGGATGGATGGATGGATGGATGGAAGGTTATTACAAAGAGTAAAGTACAAAAAAAAAAGGTCCCAAATTCACGGTTCAAATGTGAATGGCACATAACCCTAATAATCCCTCCTTACTCCTCCCCTCATTAGCAAAAAGCCACGTACGAAACATTCAGGTAGCAGGTTTCTCATAATTAGCTAGATTTGTTATATCAGCTTTAGCTAATTAACCTGTCGAAAGGCCATCATGAAACTTAGCTTTTGCCTGATTCATGTGCTCTCTGCAAGCTAGTCAAGGTTTGTTAGAGAAATAGTAGTATATATCCACTATGTTCCACTTCCGGGATTGCTCCGTTGCAGTCGAACATTCCGCCGGATTTCACTCTTTTCAGCTGGATGTCCGTTACCTTCCTCTTTCATTGTGTTGGAATTTTAAACTCCAGTGGATTTCTGAGGACTATGGTTAACTGCTCCTCAGATCTCTGCAGGATAAATCCAGACAGCTAGCTAGACTATATGTCCAATCTGAGTTTTCTGTTGCACGACTAAAACAACCTTTGAACGTACACACGTTCCACCAAAACAAGTTCCTTCCAGAGGCTATTTTGCAGAGGCTTTTCCTGGTGCTTAGCACGGCCCGTGATGATTGCGATTGGTTTAAAGAAATGCCAATAAACCAGAGCACGTTTTTCTCCCATCCCGGAATGTTGTGTGGCCTAGCCAGACCCCCCTCCGCAGCGCTGTGGAGGAAGGTCTGGCAATGCGAGATTACAGAAAGAGGTATTACTTTCTAAAATGACTCTACAATCAGGTGATTTACGGTTATCGAAGCCTCTGGATAGAATGTTATGCTGGAGTCAGATGATTTGAAATGACACTGAACCTCAGCCTTAGTTGCGGATAGATTGTGAAAAACCTTTTAGCAATTACACATTTTCAGAGAAGGAATGCAAAACAGAAATAATCCTAAAATAGAGGAGAAAGAGATGCAGTCTGCATCTCAGGAAATCACAGGAAAATGCACAGCGATATTCCATATGCATTTCATGTGTCAGGCTGTTTCAAATAACCTGTGTGTGTGTGTGTGTGTGTGTGTGTGTTCGATCCTGACTCTGTGGTGGAGGGGAAATGAGGGCTTTGCTTTCCTACGTTGACCATAGTGAGAAATTGTCAGCCAGCCAAACAGACAGAGAGACAAACAGTTAGACTGGATGAAAGACAGGCAGGAAGAGAAATTGAGTGGACGACCAGGGAAGACAGTGAGAACCTGTAGTCCGACAGACAGACCGACAGACAGACAGACAGACAGGCCGGCAGACGACCAAGTGGAAACACGCCGGTGGTCTCAGCCAGTGCCGCCAAATGACCATGTAACTCAGACGGAAAATAAGGAGGGGGAGGAAAAAGAGAAACATTGCCACAGTCGTCCACAAACTCTTGCACCCCCTCACTCTCTCTTGGCCTCTGTCTCAGTTACCCTCTCCTTTACCTTCTCCTCTGCTTTTTCAGCTTTTTGTTTCATATTCCCTCCACTCGTGAGCTGAGCCTCTTTTGTCTCACTTCCCTCTTGTCTTTCCTTATGACCTGCATGGCCTTAACCTCCACCCTTCCACCACTCTCTCACATTTACTGCACTTTATCCTCTCAGTCCTTCTCTCTCTCTCTCTCTCTCTCTCTCTCTCTTAGTCTGAGTCTTTTCCTCTCTTCCCCCTCCCACCTGTCTGGACAGGCGGCCAGGCAGACAGAGTCAGTTTCGCAGCCAGTGAGGCGTGATTGTGCGATAATGAGGCCCGGCGAACAGGAGAGGGAGAGCTGAGCTGGCTACGGCCACAGTCCATATATTCTTATAAGCAATGGCACCCAGGGCTGGGATGAAGCCTTGTCGCCCTGCCAGGTTATTATTGGCCTCTGTAATGCCTTCTCATTAGCAGTAATATTAGTGTAGCTAATAGAATGATGATGGACCTCAGACACGGTTCCTATTTTGCTGTTGTGAATTCATCTTAATAAATAGTTAAACCAAAGGTTACACCAAACATTCAACTAAATATTGCACATTCGATTTTTCGCGGCCTTCACGAATAGTTCATTGAATTCTTTCAAATCACGATTTTGATTTGAAAACAATCGTTCACCTAGTAGGAGTATTGCTGCTGTTACTTTCATAAGGCCGCCTGTCCACCAAAGCAACCCGTTCTCACTCCCAACCCCATCAAATACTGACAATTGGTCAGCGGTCGCCAGCGCTAGATACTGGCGCAAAAGGCACCCTTTAGCGTCTGTATGGACGATTCCCCCCCCATCAGCCAACCAGATTTTCTTAGGTTGAATACAGCCCTAGTTATGACACTGTAAGCACTTACCTAATTACCTGTGCAACCCTGCACCCGTCATTGCTCACCGACTGAGTCAAGATGAAGATAATGAAATACAACCAATAGTGTTGCAGATGCACTTGCGAGCCGTGCAAAATATCAAATAAAGACATCAGAGCTGACTGACACAAAATAACCCTTCCCAACTGTAATTTTAAGCCGAGGCAAAGCTATTATTAGTGTTTTATTGACCGTGGTGTGTGCATGAATTTCGTAGCAGTTTGGACTTTGCGGCTGAATATGTCAAGTGCTGATTTTTGAATTGCCGTGCTGCACCCAGCCTTCCTTCCACTGTGCCCGGCATGACTGCACACTTGTTTAGGTGGTAAATTGAATAATGTGTGTGTGCGCCTGTGTGCACGTGTCTGTGTGTGTTTAGTCAGTTGGGTAGCTGTTAAAAACTAGATGTGGCCTCACACACACACACACACATATGCGGACACAAACACACACACACACACACACACACACACACACACTCATTTCCCGCCAAATGGAGTGGTTTGGATGACCTGCAAATCACGCCATAACTTCTCCCTTGTGGAAAAAGAGTGCTGCTCTTGCTGGCAGACACTAGCCTACTCTCTCTTTCTCTCACACTCACGCCGGGACGGAAATTCTTCAACTTCCAGTCTGCCCTGCACACTTTGTGCTTGCAGCTCAGGCCTGCTCCCTTTTACTGCCCCTGGAAACACAGTGAGCCTCCTCAGTGGCCCCAGTCATCTGGCCAAAGCATCCTCTCTTCCTACACAGTAGCCGTTCTGTGACATTTCACTTCCAAATTCTTTCTTTTTTTTCCCCAACCGGAGGTCATCACTCCAACTTCAACTCCTGTGTGTTGCAAATCATATTGTTTGTTTAGTCTTTTATCTAAAGAGGGGGTGGAGCAGGATGCAGGAGCATGATGAGGTTACTTAGGAACAGACAGACATGCAGATCCAAAAAGCCAGACGATATGCAATGAAGTGCAGAAAGACAGGCTAAGAGGAAGACACCCAGACAGAAACTCAGAGGTCCAGGAACACACCCTTGGGGGACACCTGGCAGGAAGCGGGTGGGTCCGGGCTGTTATTAGGTTGTAGTCTAATGACTCCTCAGTGTGGAACCTGTTTGGCCACTCCTGGTTACTGGGGCCCCACAGGGAAATTGGCCTCATTTCCTTGGCTCCTTCCTCTACCCCTCCTCTTCCATCATGGACACCAGGGTGTGATGCTGTGATGCTATTTACAGTCCTGCCTTAAGCCGGAAACAGGGCAGTGGCCAGATTGATTTGCAACTAAATGGACTTTAAATGAATAATGAGGACATTACTGTCCTGTCATTTGTTTAAAAATTTAAACTGGCTAATGCTATCTCATCTAACCACGTGGGACCTTTTAATCCTGCAGTGTACACAGCATTAGGGCTGGGCGACATGGAACAAAATCAGATATCACAATATTTTTGACCAAATACTTCTGTGACGATATTGTTACGATATTTTATGGTTGACCGTTCTGTGACATTTCACTTCACATATATTTTGTTCACAAACAAAATATTTTCAAAATTAGATTAGAGAAGTGGTTAAAGGCAAATAATAGAATAGCTAGAACAGTCTGGTAAGTTTTAAAAATTAAATCCCTTTACTGTAATGCAGCCTTTAAAACCAGGCAAAGACAACACTTAACAAATAACGATATTACGATATCCAAAGTCTAAGACGCTATCTAGTCTCATATCATGATATCGATATAATATCCATATATTGCCCAGCCTTACCTAGCATCATGTCAGGGGCTCATCATTATGTGCATGTAGTTAAACCAGCATGGGGAAAATTGCATTATTAATCTCTCATCATCTACAAACTACCTAGATTTAATTAGTTTGAAAATCCAAATTCTTTTTAATTTTCTTTTCTAAGCAAAGATACTGGCTACACTCACTGGTGCCACTGGCTGCACAGATGGTGTCAAATTGGAGAAATCTCCTTACAGTATGTTCCCAAAAACTCTGCATGCTGGAACATTCTGCTTGCCAGAACAGATAGAAAAGAGACGAGCCATCAGCCCTGTGGGATGACTTAGTGCTCCTCAGTGTTTGAAGCTGTTGAAAATGGACAGACATGGCAGATGGATATCTGCCCCCCTGAGTCCCCATGTAGTGTTTCCTCTTTGCTCATGACTCACCAACCATTTACCGGTCTGGCTTGGATTAGACACAAAGTATAACAGTTTCTTTTTTTCGTGTCGCTGCTTTAAGGCTGCAACTAACCGTTTTTTTTCTTGATTAATCGATTAGTTGTTTAATCTATGAAGTGTCCGAAAAATGTGGATCAGTCCTCAAATATCTTGTTTTGTCCACAATTCAAAGATATTCAGTTTACTGTCACAGAGGAGTGAAGAAACTAGAAAATATTCACATTTAAGAAGCTGGAATCGGAGTATTTAAAAAAAAAAATGTCTTCATAAAAAATGACTCAAACCGATTAATCAATTATCAAATAGTTGGCGATTAATTTAATAGTGGACAACTAATTGATTCATCTTTGCAGCTCTACGCTGTTTATTCGGCTTTCAGTAAATAAACAGCATTTTTCTCTAAAAGTGTTTACATAGGCTATTGATTGAACGAGTCGTTGCCAACAAAGCATGGCCAATAGTGATGGATTGGATCAACAAGATGATCTTACGCATACTTGAATTTACACTTCATATTTATTGAAAGGAACATTTTATTTTCACATGGGTCCTGTTGATTACATGAGTTGAGATGCTTTGCCATGTAAAGATACTGCAGTATATCTGACATGGCTTTACACAGTCTATCAATAACTCATTGACAAGACATTGAATCGATTGATCTGAAGGCTTCTGAGGATCAAGTCAGGTTGTGTTGGGTCATGACTGTTTTAGGGTGGCGCACCAAAATGTGCTCCATCTGAATTTAGTTGTGCACCTTAAGAGTATTTGTCATTGTAATTATAAAGAAATTGGATTTGCATGACCCTGCTTTTATACCAAGAGCAAGGTGTTCTTTTCGATGATGATTGCAGCAGTAGTTTTCTAAACCGTTGCGTAAACCATGTAGTGTACACTGCCCTTGTGTTCCAACAGGTATAGCGCTACGGTATGGTAACTATATTACCCACCAAATATGCTGACCTGCTCTGTGTCCAATGGCATTCTGGCATCGACAGGAGGCAAAGGATAGGATGGTGCTGATTTCACTGTAGAGCAGAATGGGGGAGAATAACTGGCGCTATGTAACTCTACTCTTTGATCCTCCTGGGTTTAGGTTAAACATCTGAAGCATTGCGATTCTTTTAATTCAGATGTGTAGCAATTTGATTAGCCGCTTTGTTGAATGGGTTGGTCGTAATGCTCTTCATCCTATGCTCTCCCTTGCATCGATTTACGCCTTTGGTGTGAAAGACAGTTAGTTAGTTGTAGCCAGCCCTAAACCTGGAAATATCTTAGTTCGAGATAATCTGAAACATCAATTGAAGACGCATGCCAGAGCTTTTCATCAGGACATAAGGACATCAGGACATCTTTCAGTAGAATAAAACTACTAACTAAAAGTTCTGAGTCTCTGCTTTTTTGAGCATACAATACTGAAACACAGTAGAACAAATGGAGCAACAGAGCAATAATGAAGCTAAATAACCAAAGCTTTGATTTCAGTTCATCATTAAACGTTTAGATTTAAAAGTTTAGGTAGAAAAAAAAGTTAAATAAGTTAATTTCCCTTCTACCGCCTAACGGCATTTTAATTTAGCATCTGATTTTTCCAAGGTGTTTTTTGAGAGTGGAGTGTAGAATGAATCAACATCCCTTTTTAAGGGTGTCCTTGATGCAATCCTTAGTTTTGATCAGTAACTATCATTCCCTGTAGATGCTCCTTCTCTCTGCTTCTTCTTTCTCTCTCTGGTGATCAGAGCTCAAGGCCTCTCCTTAACAGCTTTAAAGACAGTCCATGTATACCTTCGGAGACTTGAGCCCGATTAAACAGAAAGGCCGGCCGGGTGAACTAACATATGACCTGATACATATTCAGCAGAGATACCAGGCTATTGTGCTTCAGGCAATTCCATGCGTTGCATCAGTAGCTGAGAAAGATTTACAGATATTGACCCATCTTGAAACCTTCAGTAGAACCAGAGGGAACATAATGAATGCAGTACAGGTTGTTTACTGTCTCAGTCTACAGACCAAGCAATGGGCTTCTTTTCTTTATCTTATCTAATGTTGTCGAGGAGTTAAATGCAAATTTACCATGTTCTCTGAATCAGCTGCGGGACTTCCTACTGTAGTCAAGACATTGACCATGAATATACTGCAATATCTAGAGTAGCAGCTGACGCCTCCAGTGTTTGGGTGCCTGAACGTACTGTTAATTTCCATATTTGTCCAAGAATATGCAGTCCAATTCCTACTCACAGATATGCACAATATTATTGTGAAGGATATGATGAACGAGTGTCTCAGAACCTGCGTGACATTATATATGTCTATATTGCATTTTTCTTCAGGTTGTACATCATACAGCGTTACCAAGGAAGATATGAGCTCTTTTGCCTTCAACTGTGCAGCACCGATTGTTTGACAATGCATCTTCTGTTATGTAATTACAATGTCATTATTATGTGATTTTTCTGCGGGAGACTCACATTGGACTCATGAGGAGATTATAATAACATGTTGCCTTTCATTAGTACAAAGGTGGGGGTATTTGACTGTTTGAAGGCAATCATCCAGCAGTATAAAATTCCTATTGTATAGTATGCAGTCCCTCCAGGATTTCGCAGCCTTCTTTGATTGTTGCAGCCCAAAATACCAGATTTTGCGGGAGCTTTTGTAAAAAATTGCGATAAAAGTTGCGATGTCTTTTGTATGTAAGTTGCAAAAAAAGTTGCGATATATATATTTTTTTATAGTTCTTTAAAAAATAAAAAGGAAACTTGTTTCGGGGAGAATAAAACTACTCTGGGCTGAGATTTCCTAGTGACTTTACCAAAAAGGCTGAGGATGCTGCAAATGTTGGTATAATATGAAAATGGCTGGAGGATTTAAGACAAAAAAGAATAATCTATTGAATGAATCAAATTTGAACATATGTGTCAGTGGCTTGTTGATCTTTACATTGTTAGTTAATTTCCTAACTTGGCCTGGGACCAGGGCATGAAATTAACACCCGCCAAATGCGGGTGAATTTTGCAATTGGCGGGTAACACTGTCAGTCTACCTGCCACATTGGCAGGTAGCCAATGAGAATTGAGTGATTCAGACGCGTAACTATCGGTAAGCAGGGTACGCGGTTGCTTACGGGCCTGGACCAATCAGGGGCCCGCATCACTGGAAGACATTGATTGACAGCCGGGTCCCCTTATCGCATTTTCATTACTCGCGACAATCCCAGCAGTCCCACGTGCAGCCAATGACCAAGCGGGAGTGAGAACGGGTTGATCATTTCCTAGTTTCTGATATGAAGACGAGACGTGTGTGTGACTCGAACGTCTCACATTTACCAACAAAACGTACAGCGAATGACCGTGCAAAACATTTCAGACCACCCTGCCAACCTGTATACATTTTAACATCTATGTAAGCTGTGACGTTTATTCACTCTTAAGTCAGCGGCTGCTGTTTCAATCCTGTCGGCTGTCTGCAGCGGGCGGGGCTGCTTAGTTCCCCCCGCGACACACACACACACACACACACACACACACACACACACACACACACACACACGGTGGATGCAGGAAAAACCGGAGATGAGACATACAGGATGACCTAAATTGAGGACAGCTACACTCGTTATTGTAAGTGCAATGATAAGTTAAAGTCCAATAAGTACTTTGTCAAACCGTATGAATGTGTGTCCCAGGCTAGGATGGGAAATGAACGAACAATGTCAAGATCAACAAGCCACTGACAGTGACAGATATGTTCATATTTGATTCATTCAATAAATTATTATTTTTTGTCTTACATCCACCAGCCATTTTCATATTACACCAACAGTTGCAGCATCCTGAGCCTTTTTGGTAAGGTTCCTAGGAAATCTCAGCCCACAGTAATTAATTAATAGTAATAATTCTACCCAAAACAAGCTTCCTTTTTATTTTTAAAGAACTATACAACTTTCAGTGTCTATGTGAATCCCTATGCAGGATTCTCAAGGCTGGCTCCCCTACTACAGCACGTGATGACGGCGCAATGTCCACGAGTAGGCTACCATCAATAGGACAGGATAGGATCATAAAGACACAGCAATTCCTGTTTTTCACCTTTTATGAGGCAAAAAAAGTGGTAAAAAGTCACTGTGGCAGGTGGTCAAAAAAATTAACTTCAGGCCCTGCCTGGGACACACATTCATACGGTTCGATAAAGTACTTATTGGACATTAATTTATCGTTGCACTTACAATAACGAGCGTAGCTGTCCTCAATTTAGGTCATCCTGTATGTCTCATCTCCGGTTTTTCCTGCATCCACCGTGTGTGATTGTGTGTGCGCACGTCAGTAGCGGGGGGAACTGTATGAGCAGCAGCCCCGTCTGTTCAAGCCGACAGGATTGAAACAGCAGCCGCTGACTTTAGAGTGAAAAAACATTACAGCTTACATAGATGTTAAAATGTATACAGGTTGGCAGGGCGGTCTGAAATGTTTTACACGGTCTTTCGCTGTACGTTTTGTTGGTAAATGTGAGATGTTCGAGTCTCGTCTTCATATCGGAAACCAGCTCTCTCTCACTCCCGCTTGGTCAGTGGCACTAAGAGTCACATTGTACTGACGTAAAGTCTGGCACGTGAGACTGCTGGGATTGGTTGAAGTCGCGGGAAACTCTGGTTATTGGTCAAATTTAAACTAACTTTCAAGTATGCTAAGCAGCGGCAGCAGCACACACTGTGAATCGTTAATGGACGACTCAAAAATCTCCCCGGTATGTGATTGTCATGATTGGATGACTTGCTGTCAGTCAAACTCCTCGCTATGGCAACACAACGACCCCCTGATGAAGCGGATCAGACCGCCACAATGGCTGCATCTGTGCCACGAGTCATCACTTTTGGATTTAAAAATTTCACGCAAGAAGGAAAACGGTGAACTGCTGAATGCAGGACCTGCTCATCAAAAAAGTGACTTGATTTGACTAAAGGACTTTAGACTTACTTGGGAATTGAGCAAAGATGACTCCAGTGTTGGTGCTGAGACGAAGAATGCTATAGTGTGTTAAGAATGAGGATCGGGTGTTTCTTAACTCTTAAAGGGATATTTCACCACTGGAAAGATGAATATGTATTTAAATTGGGTCATTTATGTAGCAGAAATGTGAATTTTTTTTTAGAAAGGTTGGTGCCTTCTAGACCAAGAAAAGCCAGAAAATGTGTTTTTGGCTCATGTGGATGAAAGACAACAACTCCCAGAATGCACTTGCTTCGCTTCCCTACAAGGCCACTCCCAAGCCACACCTACCGGTCACAGAGTGCAGTCAAGTCAAGTGGGTTTTATTGTCATTTCAACCATATACACTCACTGTATAGTGAAACGAAACAACGTTTCACCAAGGCTCAAGTGGTGTTACACATTTAAAATATATAAAAATGACATTTTATAAAAACATTATATAAAAACGAGATACGAGACAGGCTACATTTAGTGCACACACTATATATATATAAAGTGCAATTGCTACTTAAAGTACAGCATTTAAGACAGACAAGGGACAGGACAGACAACAAGACAACAAAAGACAGGGCATAGGTAACAGAGCACTGATTGTTGTAAGTTAGGTTCACCGTGAGGTGAAGGTAGAATATAAGAACTTTCTTGAGATTTGCGTTGTTGAAATCACCAGCAACAATAAATAGTCCATACAGATGTGTGCTTTGGAGCTCACTGATAGCTCCGTAAAGTTCAGCTAACGCATTAGTAGCATTAGCGCTTGGTGGGATGTAAACACAGAGTATAAACACAGCCGTGAATTTGCGTGGAATGTAGAATGGTTGGCATTTAACAGTCACAAACTCCACCAGCGGTGAGCAGTAGTTGGATACAAGCACCACATTTCAGCACCAGTTCGTGTTAACAAATACAGCCCAACTCCACGAGTCTTACCCGACAGAGCAGCAGCTGTATCTGCTCGAAAGGCTAGCAGGCCTGGTAGCTGGATAGCGGAGTCCGGTACACTGTTGTTCAGCCATGTTTCCACAAAAACAAAAACAAAGCAGTCTCTGAACTCGCGTTGGGAGTTTTGTGGAAGTTGGCTGTAGTCCAGTCTGTTGTCTAATGAGCGGACACTTGCGAGCAGGGTGGATGGGACAGGTGGCCCGGCTAGCGTTAGCTTTCCACCTAGCTCGAACTCCTGTCCTTGTTCCGCGTTTCCGCTTTCTCGCACATCGCTTTCAATGTCCCCTTCCCCGGCTAGCGGAATCGTGCGACACCGCAGGCTGAGGTGCTGGTCCCGTAGCAGGCGAAGCTCACGTAGTGTGTAGAGTATTCCGTCTGTTATAAAGTTTCCTGCATATTCTCCGATCTGTACCAATGTGTCGCGGTACCACCGCGACACATTGGTACAGATCGGAGAATATGCAAATGTGCGGTAGATTGAATGCACATAATTGCAAGGTTGCTGCAGTAGAGAGAGAGCCTGTTAGCTTAGCTTCAAGATGGCTGACACTGTTTGAACATTCTGGGAGTGAGGTCCCACCCCCTATGGGTGGGTTGAAAACATGCGGACCTAGCTGCTACTACTGGCTGTAGTCCATAGCCTCTGGACAAAAATACCTCCGATGACGCATAATGACGATTTTTGCGTCATCAGAGGGTTTTTTCCAGGCACACGATATAGAGAAGTCTCGGCTCCGGGGAACATGAGGGAGGGAAGCACGGTCATTCAAAAATACTACCGGGTTTCTACTGATACAAAGCTTAATGCTAATCGGTGAAGTATCCCTTTAATTAACTCTAACAAACATGGCGTGTTGCTATATGGGTGGGTGTGTGTGCGTGCGTGCGTGTGTGTGTGTGTGAGGACGGACTAGTACTTATGTGTTTCCATTTTGTCATGTACACTGACGCTCTGCTGCTGTTCTGCTGTTAGGTTCATCCTGGGCATCAGGAATCAGTGAGGAGTGCTAATCGGCTAGTCTAAACACTGGGGCTGTGATTTGCTGTCCACTAGCCCCACGCTAGCCACAGCTCCACATCTGTGCCATGATAGGATTTGCAGGATAGGCCAGAGCCAGCGGGCGCTCATAACTGGCTCCATTCGATGAGATTTAATGAGCTTTGCTCTCATAGACAGGGGGATTATTGGGTTATAAAGGCCAGCGGACCTAGCGGACCTAGCTGACCCAGCGGACCCAGCGGACTTGTATCACCGCAGCATTGTTTCGGTGGCTAATATGCTAATCCCAATTAACATCAGTGTGCAGCAGGGGACGTCACATACCACAAGTCCACATGAGTCACACAGGAGGGAGCGTGTTGAAATATGAAAGGACGAGGACAGCAACCTTTCCGCAGGCTCTGCTGGTCCTGTAGTCTCACTTTTCCTAAATTACCAACACTTTGCTTAACAACACTCACAACACATTCACAGACACACAAAAAATACATA
This sequence comes from Sander vitreus, assembly GCF_031162955.1. Lineage (NCBI taxonomy): Eukaryota > Metazoa > Chordata > Actinopteri > Perciformes > Percidae > Sander > Sander vitreus. Next base: position 29,655,933 of record NC_135856.1, on the reverse strand, counting down.
TTGGCTTTTTGTGTTTTAGAAAAAGACAAGACAGACAATAAGTCACATCACAGTCTCACCACACATATTTCTGCATAAACAATCTTCTTATGTAGAGGGAAACTGTTTATACTGTGGCAACCAGTATAGGAATAAATAAATATGTAGGGGCAACTTTTGCCTACACTGTCTAAAAAGTCGGGGCATTTACAAAATTTGGGGGGCACAAAACAGTAATTATTGCATAAAGTTGCTTTTTAATGTGAAATAAGCCCAGATAAAGATGCATAGAGTAATCACCACCTTAATGAGTAAATACAAAGCATATTCCTGCTATTATCAGTGCATTTATATCTAATCTAGTCTTGTGTGAGTGGCTGTTACAGACAGAAATGGAAATTAAATCAATTAAAAATAAAATGATGCCTTAATGTACAGTAGGATTGATATTGGCCTTAATTGGTTGCTATTCTCGAAATTTTGGGGGCAATGTTCTGCCTCTTAATCATGTTTTTAGGGGCATCCTGAGATTTCTTGGGGCATTGTTGGCCTTTGACACCTCAACACTGGCGGCTACTACATTTATTTAATCCATACGCCCCTCCTTGAAGGAGGAAAATCCTACATAAGCACCTTTTTTGTTAAATATTTACTTTAAAAAGTTGGTTTCACAGTGTTCTCTCTGTCCGACCACAAACTCTGGCTGAACTGGGACATTCCAAAAAAACGTTTGAAACCCTGCTTCAGATTTGTGAACCATTCTCCTTGTTTGCTAAAATAGAAACAAGCCTACACACAAATTGGACACCAAGCTCAGTTTGTATTTTTGGCTTTGGGAGAAGCAAGGCTCAAAGAAGACCCCATGATTTGATCAGGATTTGGTTGGACTGGAGGCCAATACAGTAGAGGCTCACAGGATGTTTTATTTTTCTTTCTTTTTAATATGCAGCTGAGAACATAATGATAATAGTATAATAGCAATAAAACCTAATTTTACTTACAGCCATTACAAAATGCTTACATTTATAAATGCCCATTTTAAATGAAATTAAATGAATTAAATTAAATTACATTTAGGGCATAATATCAAAGCATTCAGAATCAATTGAGTACATTTTCATTTCATTTGAATGTTTCCTGTGGAGCACTTTGGATAAACTTGCTCTAGAATAAAAACTAATTTGATTTCTTTTGTTCAGAAATGGACAGCTTACTTAGCTTAATCATGCCATCATGGATAGCATGATTTTTACTTTTTATTGATCCCCAGTAGGGGTGTTTGTTAGAAATCACTACACACAGGCGTGAAATACACACATACATGCTCAGGACCTATTCATGCGCAAAGGGAATGAGTGGGCTGCCAGTGCTGGACTAGCGCCCTGAGCGGTTGGTGGGGGGGGGGGGGGTACGGTGCCTTGCCTTGCTCAGTATTAGCTCTTACTGTTTCAATTTTGAGCACAGTGTGATATGTGTTTATACCTACGACTAATTCTTGTGCTGGCCTGTATGTGTGAATATCTGTGTGTTCTTTTGTGTCACACATGTGGGCCTGCTTTTGATTTTTATACTTTAATTTCTTTTGCATCTCCATTTGCATGTCATTTTCCCTCCTGTGACTCGATGCTTCCCGCCTTTGGGCAACTGTATCAGTAATGTGCCCAAAAGAAATGAGTTAGGGGATGGGGAGGGACTTTATAAACCAAAGCTATCACATCAAGTGATGAATAAACTAATGAACAAGGTGATTTATAAGCTATTATCTGGAGGTAATGACCGGCTACACTTGAGGATTGGCTCTGCATTCCAGGCGCAATCAGCCGTGAAAAAGGAACACAATGGACGCATACACACAATGGGATCTGAATTAGAGATGGTCCAATACCATTTTTTGCTTCACGATACCAATTCCTATACCTGAACTCGTGTATCGGCCGATACCGAGTACCGATCCGATACCAGTGTCATATATTTTATTATGTTTTTACAGCTGTATACTACTATCCAGGGGCGTAGCCGAAGTGAGGGGGGCAGATTGTTCAGGAGAAGATTTTTTGTTGAAAGATCCTCTCCTATTTGTCTCTGCAAATCACAGATTCCAAGTAGCTTACATTTCATTTATGATTGATAGAAACACAGACAATTCCATAAACCGTTCCGTACTGTTTTACTGCCGCATCTTGCCCAATGGGAGACCTGCTGACATTTTAACTTGCCACATGGAGGCAGTGTTGCTAGATTTAGAGACTTTTCAGACCCCCTTAGCGACTATTTTTTCACAAAAGCGACTAGTGACAAATCTGGCCACTTTCTGTAGAAAAGACGCCAGTATTGTCCGGCGAGCACGCAGGGTGTTTCTCTCTTGTGGCCGCCAAAACAGTCACCTCTCTCTTCTGTTCTGTGAATGAGGAGCATTTGCTTTGGGCACATAGTGAGTTCCATTTGTACTTGGAACTCGAATTTTCCGAGGTCAAAGTCAGAAACGCACCCCACTGACCTCGGATTTCCGAGCTCGGAACTCGGGTAACCACAGAGTACCTCGAGCTCAAAATCCAACATGGCTGGTCCGTGCATCAACAGTTGTGAAAGCTGTAGTAACATACACTTATAAGACACTTTTGTCTTATTTGTGTCTCACTAAATCAATCGTACATGCAGCGCTGTCCATATTCTATCTGTGGACATGTTGTTACGCTGTTTGTATGCACAAAAAAACAGCGTAATGCGTTGTTACAAACATTGCATTGCTACCCATGGCTAACCTGGCTAGAGCTAATGAAAACAATAAAAGTCTGACTTGTAAATGGAACGCATTCAACTTGGGTGTGACGTCATTCCCAGCTTCGGCTTCCGAGTTCCGAGGTAAATGGAACGCAGTGTGATGTCTGCGCTGACGAGAAAGTTCATCAGCTTTTCAGCGTTAGTCCAATTGATCCGGTTTGTACCGGATCAGAAGAAAAGGGATTTCTTCTGTCCACTTATTGAAATGACAGCTTTCTCTTTTACATGCACTTCAAAGTTGATCCACTTATCTTTACAGTGCACAGCTACTGACGCAGCAAGGGTGGCATGTTAGCGGGAGGGCCCTTAAAAAACAGAATGAAAAACCACCTCAAAGGATTGCAGATTAGAAAAAGGGGAATTGAATTGCCTTATTCAATCCAGCTCACCAATTTTGTACAATAAATAAGAAAAACCAAATAAGCCGCAATGTGGTGCACACGCTGTACATCATAGAGACTGAGTGTTTAAGAACTAAAACAAAACCAAAGGGTATTCTGGGGACAGATTAAAGAGGCCTTTTTTTGAAATTATAGTTGTTTCTTTTTTTTCTTTTTTCTTTTTTTTTTTGGGAAAAGTGAGGGGATGCAGAAATTTCCATCAATACACGGCTCTTGGTAATATGCAGAGTAATGAAGACCTTTCCATGTCGTAAAAAGCCTCTCATTTCAAACCACTTCACTTGGAAGGCACACTCAGCAAATCCCCTTCTTTATGTCTATTTGATGTCAAAAGGAAAAACAAAAGGAGGCTGTGGAGAATGGCAACAGGAGAAAACATATGGCTAAACCCTCATTCTGCCAATCACAGCAACATGAAGAAAAAAAAAAACACAGACACCAGGCTGCAGCCTGATTTATTTCCCCTCCTTCATCCCAATTCCAGGAATTTTATGAATGGAAAATGTCAGGGGATAGGTTTTTTTTTTTTTCCCAAAGCCACTATATGGTCTGTGTCTCATGAGCTTACCATGCTGTTTTCTGGTGAGTTCACGCTGTCTGGAACGGTGATGTGGAGCGCCAACCGGAGGAACAGGACCCCCCCCCACATCCACTCTACATCACACCGTTTGACTTTTTAACTGACAACCTTGTCCGTAACCAGCGAGTTAAAAAAATCTCCGAAATCGAGACAGCAACAATGAGAAATGTGTGGGTTGGTGGGCTGTGTTTAAAGACAACAATATTTTAAATGAATGATACACAGCAGCGATGCCTGGAAAATCCATGAGTGAAGTAATAGCTAATGAAAGAAGTGGAATAGATCTTTTTTTCATCTGGTGGTCTGAACAAGCCCTCTGGCTGATTCTTCTTTAAAACATCTGCTGGTTGGAGTGTTAAAGGTTCAGCTTAAGGTTCTTCATTTAATCCTCCTGTTATCCTCGGGTCAAATCAGACCCTGTTTTCAAAGCTTCTACATCAGAAATCTTTGATTTCTTTCAAGCAGATTTCCCAAAGATAACACGGACGTTTTCATACAACGCTCTTCGCAAGTAAAACGAATGATCAGTTCACTACTTTGATAGAATTTTGGGTGTTTAATTACATTTTTAATAGTATTTGAAAAAACAATGAAATGACAGTATCCTGACTAAACATTGACAGTCTGCGATTAATCTTAACTATTTGTCGAAATAATTCATTATTTCAGCTTTTTTTTTTTTTTTTTTAAAACACAAAAATGAGGCATCATTTCACATACATGATGTTTATCGACCAACGGACAACAAGTAGCATGGACGACGGGAACACAACACTAAGGTTAGGATAACATTCGACTGCCTTTTTTTTTTTATTTTGCCTTTTTGTTCTGACTAAAACAGTCAGAACAGTACACAGAGAGGAGTCTTTCCCTGATGAATAACAGCAAGAACTGTCTTACAGCAGAAAGCACTTTGGCCAATCAGGCTGATCCGCTGTCATGCCAACTCTTTATTTCTAGACACTTTGTCAGGAATAAAAACGCTGGTACAGTACCTCTGCAACCGTGTGCTATTAGGAAACGGCCAGCTTCTGTTTCACACAATCATTATGACGGACCTTTGTTAAAGATTTAAAGCCCCTACTCTGAAAAGCCCCTTTGGCACAGAGGCCCTTTTCGAAAAGACACTTTTGTGAACTTTGCAGAACAAAATAGTTTAATGTTTGCTAGCATTTCAGCTGCAGCTGAATAATTAAACATGTTTGCTTTCAAAGGGCACAATCTGTCACCCCCGGCCACACTGGTCAGTAGGCCTGTGTGTGTGTGTGTGTGTCTGTGTGTGTGCATTTGTGCGTGCATGCGTGTGTGTGTGTGTGTGTGTGTGTGCGCAGTTTTATTATTTGGGCAGACAATCAAAGCTTTTGCCACTTATGACCTGTTTCGATTCGTCGTAATGTCCCTTTTTATCTTCCAGTGCTGAGGTTTTCTACAGTTGGCACAAAACGCTGCGTATATCTGCATATATCGGAACAACGACTGCATATATCTTTTTTCACAAGCTCTCTTTTCTTGTTTTTCTGCGGGGTTAATGTAATGCAATGTAAATCTAAAATATTTATAGTTCAACAAACGCAAAAGTTAATATTAATTAATTATATAATTAAATACACTTCTGTCTTACTTCTATTTGGTAGATTATCATGTTCTAAGTTTTGGAAACAGTTACAGTTCCCATAATGCTTTGGGGGATGTCAACAGAAAGTATAACGTTGTATGCAGTGGGCTACTTTGAGCCCTTTTTTTTCTAACCTATATCTGTTTACATTTTGGCAAATTAGCACCATTAAAAGTATGCCAAATTACCTTTTTAGTGGTTCCTGTTTTCAGTGGATCCATGGCTGTACAGACAACTGTCACTGGATTACTTTAATACTGAAGATAAACAGGCAAGTCCTTGAATTTTTTTTCTTATGATTTCTAAGCGGATTAATCGGCTTTTATTTGCGATGGACAGAGTCAAACAGGCAGGATAGCGATAGCCTCGGAAAGCGTAAGTCCCACTGAATATAAAGATATGTGTAACATTTATCGGGCAAGGCCACTTTGGTCACTTTCACGCATGCAATTAATTTAAGAGTAACGCTACGTTTACCATTAATGTTACAAACATTTGGCTATAATAGTCTTTAGGCACATAACACTTCTTAGGCAACTGGGTCAACGATGTAGCGATATACTGTACGAGCAATCCCTAACATGTAGAGTTTTTTTTGTCTTATTTGTTAAGATTTCAATATCTATCTATCAATTTATCAAACTTTCTTACCTCAGCTTGGTCGAAGTTCACTCAGTCACAGCATGGCGGCATTGGCACATCAGGGTGAGCTGGATTTGGTCTCCTGGTTGGCCGGTGCTAGATTTTTGTTGGACTGTCAATATTAAATACCTCGGTTTTCAAGCAGTTCATACCAGGCTCGAAATTGAACGCATTACTGGTTATGTGCGCAGCGTTTCACTTGATGTTGCCCAATAAGAATTTAGAATCTCAAGAAAAGACACTCAAGAAAATGTCAAAATCAGCTGGGGCAGTGCGGGCGGGGCATCAAGGCCACTGCGGCCATAGGGCAGATGATTTTTTTAAAGCATGGCGGCCATGGCCGTCATGGCCCCCATGAAATTCCTGCCCTGTTGTTTTCAGATTTGACTGAGTTAGACTCCAAGAGAAAAACCTTTCAAAAATGAATAATTTGGAGGCCACCCTGCATTGACTCTGAGGACCCCCTAGGGGTCCCGGACCCCCTGCTGAAGATCCCTGCGCTAAGGGTTTTTTAAGTGCCTTACCTCCTGTGTGTGTGTGTGTGTTAACTACAATTAACTGCTACTCTGCTAGCGCTGCAGAGCTGCAGACAGCGCCAAGGGATTAGCAAAACTCCTGGAAATGAGCCAGAGAAAACTGAGACAGAAAGTGGCGGAGAGAAGGCCGAAAAAAGACGGAGACAGAGTGATGCTGAGAAAAGCAGAGGGCGGACTGAAAGCGGCAGATAGAGGAGGACTGATGAAGCGGAGACAAAAAGAGGAGAGGAGACATCCTGCTGTCAGCGAGCAGTGTAATCAGGACCAGATGTCTTTCTGCGCTCTCTTGACTAGAGGCGAGTTTTCACAGCGATTAATTTCCACAGCCCGAGATTGTTGAGGCGATTTCACCCTCACTTGTCTTCGTCGTTTGTTTTCGGGTCATTTTAATGTCTCATGTTGAGTTTGTGTGGATGCAAGTCAGAGTTCTGTGTGTCTAATGCACATGTGCCAAACTCAAGGCCCCTTGCAGATTTAGATCCGGCCCGTATATCAATCTAGGTTCACAATATATTTTGGCCCGCCTTGTTGTGCGTCCAACCAAAAACAGGGGGAAATTAACTGACAATCAAAGCAGAATATGGCCGATTTGACGACTTTGAGACTCAGAAATTCCCACAGAAGAAGAGAGTTTTCATATTCAGGCTGTGAAACAGGTTGTTGTTAAAAAAAAATTTGATTAATTCTGTGATGGCTAAGGAACTTTTTTTGCTGACTTTTGTAGGGCTTCATGTTTGAGAAAGCCACAAAAAAGTCGGAAAAAAACAACAAAAATGGCAAGAAAAAGAAGCTATCATCAGATCCTGAATAAGATCAAAACGGGATAAGCCTCATAACTGCAATATTCATGTCCACAGGGCTTTAAATTGACACCCGCCAAATGCTGGTTGTAATTAACTTTGACGGGTAACATTGTAAAGTCAGTAGCTGAAATGGCCGGAAATGAAAGAGGCAAACAACAATGCGTTGGCCGGCTGAAGAAATGTTTTCAGACTGGTCTGTTTTCCGCCATGCAATTTGGGTGGTTTTGTGCGTGTTTGACTTGGAAAACATAATCTTTATCTGGCAGCACTGCTCGTCGTTCTAATCCTATATTTCCCATGAACAGTGTGTGGTGATGTCTCGTCCAACCATTGGCTACGTGCCTAGCGTGCGGTAACGATAAAATGAAGCAGTAAAGTTATTAAAATTTGTTGAAATTAGTACAAATTTGGCTAGAGGAAGATCTGATTGGCTGGTAACTTTAAAAATGTGCTTAGCCATGTTGGCTGGAGATTTAAAAAAAAAAAGGTAAATTTAAAGCCCTGCATGTACATGTTAACACACGATTCAAACAACATGCTCAATACATTGTGTTGTACACAGACATTTCAAAATAATACATTTTAAAGCTGTAATTGCAGTAGCGCAATACCGTGAAACTGTGATATTTTTGCTGAAGGTTATCATACCGTCAGAATCTCATACCAGCCCATGCCTAGTCGGACGACACCGATATATCATATATAGATATAGCAAATCACTGAGAGCATAATGGATTAGTCAATGGTTAGGGTTAAGGTTAGGTGCCTTGAAGTCAACAGTTGCAGCGCTGCCTGGAAGGAGACGTTGGGGGGCTTAAAACAACATTGAGCAATAATGGACGTCATAGAGAACATCGTTGTGGTACTTGGTCGTCAGAAGAACAACACTGCATCATAAATCACACGGCTGAGTCCACACTTCTGTGCAGAAGACACAAGCTGGCTAGCGCTGTATCATTTCCTCCTTGTCAACAATCTCAACAGGAGAGGAGCGATCACACTCACACATCCAAACTGCCTAGTCAGGGAATTACCATGATGCCTTTGTCTGCAGTCTCTCGTACACGGCAGCATGCCGTTTGTCCATTTTTTTTTTTAATGATGCCATCGCATCAGTTCTCAAACAAGGAGATTTGACAGCAGCAAGTGAAGGCTACAGCCATTGTATATCCACTGTGGGGCGGGGGTTAGGTTAGCAGGACTCTACCCCGATGATCATGTGTGGGCTTTTTTTTTATATGCCAGACTCTTCTGTTGTCAGCTCTCAAACTATTTCTGACCTGAAAGTAATGCATAACCCATTTTGGAAGGAAATCTTTGTATATCTGAGTCTAAATGTGAGTGTCTCTTTGGATTGGAAATCACTCCAGCTCCATACTCAACGCACAGTTCATCTCAGTAGTATTTTACAATATGTTTGTGCATTTAGATAACAAAAGAGGACAGAATCTCTTCAAAGCAACACCGCTGGTCCCAGACATGCTTCTATTAGTGTTGAACAGGAAAGCTAACTCGGAGAGTGCCCGAATCTATCCGTCTGATACAGTAGTTGAGAGTAATGCTGGCAACCTCTCACTCTCCAGCCTCCAGTGTGTTTTCAGCCCGGTAATTTGATAATGAGATTGTGAGGCAATGGCTTCCAGATGTGAACTCTCTTACACTTACGTACTGTAGTGTGTAGTAGCTGAGCTGCCACAGGCCCGAGCCAAGCAGCCACTGGTTGGATACAGGTGCTTTATCACCTGCTGCAGGATGAAAGCAGAGAGCTTACTGTCAAAATCAGAAAAATACCGTGCAATGTTCGTCAAGTGGCATAGATATAATTAGCTCTTCCGAAACAGACTCAAGTTAATAGGTAAACTGGGCTAGAAATAAAAAGTGATTTCGAATATGTAATAATCTTGACCTCGCAGCCAGCTAGATATGTTTGTGTTGGCACTCCGGTGATGTGAAAATATCCAACCATCTAAACAAACATAATTTTTCCATGCAATGTGAAATGGCATAAGGTTTGCTGATAGTCGCACGCACACACACAAACACACAAACACACAATAGCGGAGTTACCTTTCTAATAGATGCATTAGGCGTGACAGAAAGGAGCCGATCTCTTGTGGCCGGAGACCTTTCAGTCAGAGCACCATTTGTTCTGTCAGCTCCATTATCATTGATGCCGGCTTTGCACGAACACACAACTTTATTGTTCTGCGTTTGCTCATAGCAATTATTGCTTATTGTTTTATTCACTGACAGATCCATTTTATTAATACCTGAAACCTTGAAAGTGAAACTGGAGACAAGAAAGTGCCTCTATGCAGCTTTTGTGGCACCTGTTTGCATAACTGGCCACCTAGACGTGGGGAAGAAAAGGCGTATTATTCGCATTGTTCTCCTGCAAATATGTCTCTGAGTGAGCATTGTTGTCAAATGTCTGCTTTGAGGGCTGTTTGGCTTTGAAACTGGGAGACTGGCTGAATGGCTGTCTAGGTCCTAATATAAGGTCAATGATACAGGAGATGGGAACGAGAGTGTCATTGTCACCGGGACAAAAGAAACAACTGTAGGCCATTCTGCATCACCGCTTGTCGTTATCAAATGTACAGTAGCATTACCAAGCATTCAGCTGAGCAGCGTTGGTCATGACGCAGTTTCTTCACTGGCTGCCATTGTTGGTTTCGTCTTTGTTGCTGCTCGAAATGTCTCGCTGCCGGGCTGCCATCTCCAAAACACAGCCTGCAAAATAGTCATCAAGACTCTGTGTCCTCTTGGTACTTTTTAGCCTTCTTTGATCCTGATTGATTCAATAAAAACTACTCTGAGGACATTTTGTTCTCTGGTTTTGTGAGAGCAATCTCTTCAGCTTCACCGGGAATAAGATTCTGAGCTCATCAGAGACACAGATTTGAAAAAGATGCAAAAATGAGAGAAAATAAAACATATAAGACAATCTTCAACTTATTTAGGACAGCGAAACAACAAGAACAAACTGTAAAGATGCTTCCTAGGGATGTTAATGATTAACATCTTTAAGAATGTTAACCAACTTTAAAAAAAACATGTGCATTGTAAAAGAAAATTGGCTATACAATATATTTTTTAACTGCTAGGTATCTAGTTGTAGCCTGGCTCCGCCCTCCTACTTACTTCCGCTCAATTTTCATTTCCCTTCAGTACTCCGTCTGGGTATATTTGTAGGTCCAATCAGCGAACAGAGGGAGTGGCTGAGAACGATGACGTTGAGGACGTGCACTAGAAAGATACAAGCGAAGCCATTTGGTCCGTTGTGGCAGCAATGCTGCCGAATATCCAGAAGTTAAAGCCCGAGCAAGAACAATCTTTGCTGAGTTTTGTTGGTGGCCATGATGTTGTGGCCCTCCTCCCCACGGGGTTCAGGAAAAGTTAGATTTTTTCCAGCTCGCTCCGTTAGTGGTGAAGGAGTTGGGTAAGGCTAGCGATGCTAATGCTAAATATAAGCCGATAGTTGTTGTTGGTCTCCCCTCTTGTTGCACATGCGCATGACATACGTCACGACCAAACGTTAGCTATTGGTTATGGCAGATCCAGAGTGGCTCTGGGCAAATCCAATAGTTTTAAACTTCCGCCTTCAAGGAAGTTAACACTTGTCAATGGAGAGAGGCCAGACTCTCTGTACAAATGAAATGTACCAGAGTCTGGTAGGACCAGGCTAATCTAGTTGTGCTTTAAGCTGCTCTTTTTTTCTGCTGAGTTGGTGGCTCTCTGCTGGACGGGGCTAACAGCGGAGAGCTACGTGACACGTGCCACTATATCGATTCGAATTTAAGGCTTAATTCGGCCGTCCTTAACACAGAGTATGGCAGGCGGACACACAGCTGATAACCTCTCAGGTGGATGCTGTGGAGACAGGCTCGGACAGTTGCAGACTTGTGTCGGTCGCATGGTTCCAGGAAAGTGAAAGTGACAATGCAGGCAACATCGTGGCTGCACGACCGGTACAAGTCAGCAGCTGTCTGTAGACGCTGAGCGCCGAAAGGATGTCAGAGCGTCCTTAATCTTGCATTGCCAGATCTTCATCCACAGCGCTGCGGAGGAGGGTCTGACTAGTCCACACAGCATTCCGGGATGGGAGAAAAACGTGCTCTGGTTTATTGGTATTTCTTTAACTAGGGGTTGCTAAGCGCTGGACGGAGCAATGGTGCCTCTGCAAAATAGCCTCAGGAAGGAACTTATTTTGGTGGAACTTGTGTAGGTTCAAAAGTAGTTTTAGTCGTGCAACTGAAGACTCAGATTGGACAGATAGTCTAGCTAGCTGTCTGGATTTACCCTGCAGAGACCTGAGGAGCAGTTAACCATAGTCCTCAGAAATCCACTGGAGTTTAGAATGCCAAGAAAAAGAAAGAGGAAGGTAACGGACATCTGGCCGAAAATGAGGGACAACTGGCTATTATAAAAAATATTAGTCCCAAAAACTAAATCAAATTTAGCATCTCTAATGCTTCTTTACTCACACGTTCTTGGGAAATTGATTTTCTATGAAATCCTGTTTTTTTACATGTGCCGATTAGATTATCACCTTAGGTTGTAAACCATCATCCTTTCAAAATGATTACCTATCCTATCAAGTGGCATCAAAATAGCAGCATCAGCTTTCTGGTTGTTGCTTTGTGTTCATGTCAGCCAGTTAGTCTGGACTGATGTATCCCTCCCATCACCGTCATTTACAGTCAACACTGATGTGGTTGCAAGGAGCAGTTTACTTAACATTTGTCATTTCTATTGAAGGAATATTACATTTTATGCTTTTGTTACAGTTGATAGCAGTAGAAACGAAGGGGAGCAAAATGCCACCAAGATTAGTCTTAACCCTGCATCCTGAAATATGACCATTTAAGAGTTGTCATTTCTTTAAGTCTAACTTGAAAAATGATGCCACAATTCTACATTAAAAAGCTTGGATTGGTGGATTGTTTCTTCAACCTGGGAAATACTGTAGCTGTCAATGTGCAAAACACAGACCTATTTGCAGGGCTTAAAGTATTCCGGCACTGTGCCAGATCTCTGGCGTGCGGCCGTGAGTTAAAAAAACAACAACTTGCATGCGGTTTAATATTTTCAAGTCAGTTGATTTCACCTACCAATCATATGAGAGGAATGCAGCTCTAACTAACCCAAGGCTTAAAGTACTCGGGCCTGGTGCCGGATTTCTGGCGTTTGACTATTTTAGAAAAATAAATAAATTAAAAAGTCCACATGGGATTTGTTTTTGATGCGCTGGGTTTAACCAATCATAGAACTTCCACCTACCAATGAAACTAGTTCTAGCCAATCAGATGCAAAGTAGGGCGGGTCTTTGCCGAAAAGCGAGAGTGCGGTGTGGTCTCCGTGGTAACGCGGCTAAAAAAAAAATGGAGGCAAAGTTTATCAAACTTGGAGCATGTAGATACAGCTTTAGTTGAGAAAGGAGTTAAAAACAAATGGCGCTGGGCATGAATAGAGGACAAGAGGAAAAGGGTGGAGACGGGGAGCTGTTTAGCACTTGGTGCCTCAAATTGAGGGAGCCGGGTGCTTGCTTCTACAGCGCATGTTCAAGGAAGACACTGTACGGCAGCTGTGGTAAGAGTGCTTGCTAGTCATTAGATGCTAGTCACAAAGCTTCGATCCGTGCACTCTGTCATACGAGTATGTTACCGTCAACGACGGCTACCACTGCGACTGTGCCTTCACTGACCCACCGTGTTTGTGATATAAATCAGGGGTGTGATTCTTCCGGATAAACCCGGAAATCTGGCTTTTCCGACCTGAAAATTAAGCTCTCGTAAATCATGCATATCCGCTTTTTTTGGGGGGGGGGGGGTCGCAAGGCACGGGTCGGGGGTATTGGTAAACATAATGACCGGTCACTGCTGTCAACGTTTTTTGTGCCTCTGATTTATGTCTTCATATCACTCCGCAAGTGGTCCATTAATTTGTCACAATGTAACTTCATTTAAAGCAGAGCTCCACCAAAGAGCCTGCAATCGTTGTGGAAGGTTATTTGAATAAGAATTTTGGACATGTGGGGGCGAACTAGCTATCTTCTTAGCTGAAGCCGACAACGGGACAATACTTTTGTCGTTGGCAATGCAAGCTGAAGCGACGTAGCGGATGACGTTGAGAAGTTGCAGTGAGGAATATTTTAGGAGCACCATTTTCGGCAGTGCAGAGAGGTAGTGGCCCATACTAACTTAGTGTTGAGCTGGGAAACATGGCTAAAAGAGCTCTACAGCGAACAGATGTGCTGGGCAAGCCGTCAGTCCGCGGAAGCTAACAGAAGCTAGCTGGCATAAGCTGACAGCTGACCAACACTACCAAGTGATCGGCGGCGACAGGGAGTACATGTATTTGAAAGAGTCCGGCAGTTGTGGCAGACGAAGGTCCAGTCGGGAGTTTGGATGGAGAGTCCACTGAAGTCCACTGTGGTCTGAAGGGCTAATCCTCGCTAGATCACTAGCTAGCGGTAACCGTTAGTCGGGAGGTTGACAGCTAACGTTAGCCAGCTGAAGCTAACAGTCAATCGATGGTGAGTAACGTACGTTACACAGGCTGGCAGCAGCACAGAGTCCAGAGTTGATGGGGGGGGTAGAAAGGTGTTGAGAATGACCAACACCTAATCTTAAACTTAGGGTACTTAATTTACTACGACCCAATCAGAGGTTACTTAAATTGGGACGTTCAGTCAAAATCAAGCACGTCACCTTCAAACGGGATCTCTGTTTGCAGGGTTCAGGCTGGACCGGACTCTCCCGGTGATCATGCTGCTCTGGGGGACCGGCTGCGCAGTGAGAAGCCGCTGCTGACGGGCGCAGAGCTCTGCCGGAACTCTGACTACTGTCTGTCCTCGCGGCCGTCAACCGGTTAAAAACGTCTCGTTATCGCGTTAAATAGTAGTCTAATTCGGTACACTTGGTTTTAACGCCTGATGCGAAGTGTAGGCCTATAGGAGTACACATGAAAACCCTGAACAAGCAGCGTCGCTCTGCTCCGTCTTTCTGCTGTGCCCCATTTACGTAGTAGTTTTCCACTATGTAGGTTAAACTCTGCAATTAAGCCGCAATTCACATGTATAAATGAACTGTGGTGGTCCATTACACTGTAGGCTATAGTCAACATCACTGACTTAAGTAGTCTCAAGTCAAGTTAATCCTACATTTTTCAACTTGGGAGCAAAACAAAAACATGTGCCAGGGCTGTGTGTGTGTGTGTGTGTGTGTGTGTGTGTGTGAGAATGGGAGAAAGAAGTTTGTGTGAGGTGGACCTGGTCACCACAGACCCAAATCTTCTCAGCTGTTGCTACTGTCATATGCTGCACTGTCTCTTCATGTGGCACATTATTTATATTATAACAAGGTAATGCAATGTGTAATCAAGTGATGACTGATTAACAGTAATGTAAATGCTAAATGCCCTAATACCTGTTGATACTACAACAATGCAAAGTATAGGCTCTTAACCTTGCAGTTTTGCACATATCATGTAAGACTCAATTTCTCCAACGTTCTGTGCAAGTAATATTAATGATTACTTTCACTGAATTTTGGGTGTTTCAGCGTCATGGGTATATAGCGTATATTTTCCTGCTCTTTTGTGATTTTGCCAATCACACCTATGATAAACAATCCGTGTGTGCACGTTCATAGAGGAACACGATTTGTCATTAACGATGGCCACTGTGTAAAAGCTATCTGAAGCCCAAACTGCCTTGACAAAGCTGTCTGTTTGGAATCAGCATGGCAGTTATTTAAACATAACGGCCTTGTCCCAGAGTTTAGACGTCTAGCTATATGAAAAGCTAAACAATGCAAAGTTTTTAATAAATGTACATGAAGCAACATGGACAAAATCATGAATGTACTAATTCGCTTTTTTGATGATGACCTGGCCAAAGTAACAACACAACATCTAGAAAGTTTAGTTTTCACAATGATTCATTGTAGGATTATGATGAATCTCCATTGACTCTTAATTTAACATATGGTTGGAAGAAGTAAATATTGAACTTTATACTTCTTAAAAATTATGACTTTTATTATTGTGTAATGTAAGAAGGACTTTAACTGTTTTGCCAGTCAAATTAACTTTAATGAGTGCATATTGAAACATTACACTGTGGACCCCCCCCCCATTCCAAAAAAAGTTTCAGGCTCAGGATTTTTTTTCACTTTAAGCCCTGTATTTGACTGGAACTGCTCTGCTCCGGAACCAGGCAAACCACTGCATGGTTTGGGGGGTATGAAAATACAGTAATTCATACAGTATGCTGTGGACTTCAGATACACCAGTTTTCAACCCAGTTGATCACCTATGGGGGACAAACGTCTCTGCCAAATGAAAATGACGTGTTAAATGTAATATATTTTGGAGCGTCTTGTTAGACAGCGTTCTTCACACCATCATCATCGAAACACTGAATGACAGAACATCTTCAGAAAGAATGATGTTCATGCTTCCAGTAGAGTTTAGATAATGATAGTTGAAAAAAACGTGGCATTTCTCAATAATGGTAAATCGGTGCAGAGCTTGTGAAGATCCTCTAAAGCCAGCAGAGTGTCTTCTCTGTCACTGAAGGGCTTGCTGCCCTTTTCGAACTAAGCTGTAGACTAGATTTCCTGTACTGTATAAGGACAGGTACAACAGAACAAGCAAAATCCTGGCAGCCACTAATGAAACGGTTACTTCTCTGACTTAAATCTCTTTGTTTCTATGCTTAATCAGTGCCAGAAATGGGCCGGTACTCACTGGCACTGAGTACCAGCTCTTCTAAATTTTTGTCCACGTGAGTACCACTACTTCTTATTGCATACCTCCACTTCCTGTGGTGAGTAGGTACGCAGCACACACCCTTAAACACCTGCGTGACTGTGTCTCACATAGCAGTTTAACGCTGAAAAAACGGCGCTGAAAATGTCCTTGTAAACACGGATGATTGTATTGGATAAACATCTTATTGTAACCCTGGTCTCTGGAGGCTACCTGTGTCGGGTGGCGACACTCAGGCTGGGCAATATATTGATATTATATCGACATTGATATTTGAAGCTAGATATCGTCTTAAATTTTGGATATCGTAATATTCGGGATATAAGTGATGTCGTTTCCTAGTTTTAAAGGCTGCATAGTCTCGCATTGCCAGACCTTCCTCCACAGCGCTGCGGAGTAAGGTCTGGCTAGTCCACACAGCATTCTGGGATGGGAGAAAACCGTGCTCTGGTTTATTGGCATTTCTTAAACCAATTGCAATCGTCTTGGGCGGTGCTAAGCGCCGGATAGAGCAACGGTGCCGCTGCAAAATAGCCTCAGGAAGGAACTTGTTTTGGTGGAACGTGTACGTTCAAAGGTTGTTTTAGCTAGCTAGCTGTCTGGATTTACCCTGCAGAGATCTAAGCAGCAGTTAACCATAGTCCTCATAAATCCACCGGAGTTTAGAATGCCAACACAAAGGAAGCAGAAAGTAACGGACATCCGGCCGAAAAAGAGGGACATCCGGCGGAATTTCCGGCAGCACCGGATGAATCCCGGAAGTGGTATAGACTAAAGGCTGCATAACAGTAAAACAATGTAATTTTCTGAATTTACCAGACTTACTAGCTCTTATATTATTTGCCTTTACCCACTTAGTCATTGTGTCGATTATTTATCAAAACTCTCATTGTGTTAATATTTTGTGAAAGCACTAATAGTCAACCCTACAATATCGCAACAATATCGACGAATATAATGTATTTGGTAAAAGATATTGTGATATTTGATTTTCTCCACATCGCCCAGCCCTAGGTGGCATGCACAGGAGCACAGGCTGGGGGTCAGTGTGCACAACGCTCAAAGGTGTTTTAAGCCCCGTTAACCGACAATAACAATGTTGACCAATTAATACAATTAGGGCTGCACAATTTACCGCTTTTGATTCGTCATCGCGATATCAACTGGCGCAATAAACACATTGCGAAAGGTTGCGAGAGATACTCAGAGATTATCTGTGTTAGTTGAAAAAAAATATAAGTAGAAAGCTACAGTTTAAAATGTTACTGCCATTATTTGTTAGTGGTTAGTGTTAGGTTCAATTTGTTCAATAAAATAATGTTGGTTAATGATTTCCTTTCATTTGTTTTAAATTCAACAAAAAATGCAGCAGAAAGGCAGAACTGAGTACACTTTAATATCTGTTTATCGTTATCGCGATATTCAACCAATTTTTCATTAGTTTTTATTTCGCTTTGACTTTTTGTTTTCAAATTCAGTTTAGTTTTAATGAGTTCTTAAAGCGGGTTTGCTAGTTTAGTTTTTATTTTTTGAAAATGCTTAGTTTTAATTTAGTTTTCATTAGTTTTAGTCTTAGTTGTAGTCTTTTTTTGTAACATGGGTTGTCGGGGGATTCAAAAAGGTCAGAAAAAGTATTGTGTAATAATAACTCAACAATTTGCATCATACAATTTTAGAAATATGTAGGCTATTCACAATGTATTCAACAATAACACCAGTACATAAAATGTAGCCTACATATGGTCATGAATATGTAAACGGTCTACACAAGACGCCGCATTAAGTGCAAAAGTGACGTGTTCCAGGAAAAAAAACTAAATAGCCAACTGACTAACTAACTAACTTCACTAAAGAAGACAGACATGAACAGGTGTTTTGAACTTTGGGTCGAGTAAAGTGGCGAACTTTTTGAAGTCAATCGAGTCACACAGTTGTGTAGACATCCCAGTATCATTCCACATATTAACCCATGCTTCCTCCTGCTTTTGGTGTTCCTGCGTATGTACTAACCAGCAGCTATCGGGTCGACGGTGAAAGCCTTCCTGTAGTGTTCTCTGTCCTGCTGTTGTCTCTGTCATGCTGCGGTAACATTACCGGGGTTAGCTTCTGTTTCCTGGGAAAGGGGGCTTTGCTTTCTCCTTTACCTTGTTAAGGAAAGCTCGGTTAGCCTCCTAGCTTATGTGCGCTTCTCAAATTCGTGAGATTTTTCCCTGTAATAAATTGTCCACATATTTTACCACCTTCCACTGCAAGGCACTTGCTTTTATCTGACACACTCATAATCAAATAGGTGCCGCTTTCTTCCGACTTTCGGTACCGCTATGATGTCAGGCGAGGGGCATGGACTATGTTGTGTTCAATTTGACATGGAATGTCGGGATTTCTGGGTTCCCAGTTGGAAACTATACATGTCTACGGGAAATGTCATCGTCGGAAAGATATAACGTTATTTGATCTATGAAAGACATCGACAAAGACGAAAACTAAGGACATTTACTCTAACATTTTATTTTAGTTAGTTTTGCAAAGAGCCATTACAGTTTTAGTTTAGTTATCGTATTTTTATTTCAGTTAACGACAATGTTTTTTCCCACCTAGTTTTCGTTATTTCGACGCCGCTCAGCAGAGAGCTATGTAACACGTGTAGGGCTGTAATCAACCAAAGAAAATCTTTGAAAAAATTCTGAAATTTCGACTGAAAATTGACTGCGGGGGTGAAGAAAAAAAAGCGTTAGATTAATTAGCTGCGCAGTACTTGGTAGCCTTGTCCGTCTAAATGAATTATAAATAAACATAAAAAACTAGTAGGCTATTTGCAGTATATTCAATCGTCTTTTAACCTAATTATTTTGCACTGAAATGACACACTCGAGTCTGTCAGCTCTGACAGCGTTGCATCACGTGCACCTGCCCAATATCATAGCCTATGATTTCCGAAAATAGTACTATGTCAACTAGTGACATCAGCACAAGAACTGTTGAGGAATATGCAACATAATACTATACAATAATATACAATAAGACAATTGTTTTTGTGATATGTTATAACTGACAGATACTATCATTTCAGCAGCTCTGTGCACAGAGCGAGGCTGAACATAGGAGCTCAGCTTCGCGGCTAACCCTGGGGGATGCTACCATAGTTGCGGACGGGTGCGCCTGCAGTTATAAAACGATTATTAGACTAAAACATTAGAATATGCCAATTCTGATATGCTCCTATAGCCTAATCAAAACAGACGGGGCAACCTAACGCAGACAAGTTAGCTTACCGTTTTTAGGTAATGATATGTAAAGATATGCCATGTTTGTAGTTGAGCTGTGATATGCAAACTGTTGCTTGCAAACTTTGCATTCGACTTTTTTTCCATTATCTATTTTTATAAAATGCTGCCACACTGCCGATGTCTTTGACATGGTAGAGGAGGACTGATTATAAATTAAACGCTCACGATTAAATAAATATTCAGCAAACCACCAGACCAAGGCCTTCTAGTACTTTCTTCATTCTGTCTCCAGTGGGTTGGGCTGATCCAAAAAGTGAAAACAAGGGGGGTGTTCTGAAGACAGACTGTTACCTGTGAAACAGGGGTGCTCTGAAAATACCCCCGTTAGCAATTAGTGCTTTCCACCTGATGAAATTAACACGGCAAAAAATAATATTAAAAATAAATTAATAAAAATAAAAAAAAGAAAGGAATTAACACGGCAAAAAATCGACCAATCAGAATTTTGGTCGAGCCAGAACGTATCGACCAATAAATCGACTAGTCGACTGGGAGATTACAGCCCTAAACACGTGCCACTATATGGACGAGGACTGGCGGGTTAAATCAGCCGTCGTAGACACAGAGACAGAGTATGGCAGTCAGACACACAGCGGACAACCTCTCAGGTGGATGCGGTGGAGATGAGCTCGGACATACACTCCCCGGACAGGAGACTAATTATGTCTGTGTCTTAAGAGGTTGCATGCAGCGGTGGAAGTATTCAGATCCTTTACTTAAAAGTAGTAATACTACTCTGTTAAAAATACTCTGCTACAAGTAAAAGTCCTGCATTGAAAATGTTACTTAAATGTCCCATGGCATGAAAATTTCACTTTATGAGGTATTTTAACATTAATATGCGTTCCCCCAGCCTGCCTATGGTCCCCCAGTGGCTAGAAATGGCGATAGGTGTAAACCGAGCCCTGGGTATCCTGCTCTGCCTTTGAGAAAATGAAAGCTCAGATGGGCTGATCTGGAATCTTGCTCCTTATGAGGTCATAAGGGGAAAGGTTACCTCCCCTTTCTCTGCTTTGCCCGCCGCCCACAGCTGCCCGGAGAATTAGGCCCGCCCATGAGGAAATGGAGCTGCAACTGTGGCCGCAAGCTGGTCAAGGCCACACCCCCACCCCCCACCTTGCGCCCCCCCCCCCTCCTCCTCCTTCTCCTCAATAGCATTTAAAGCTACAGACACAGAAATGGCACACCCTAAGGAAAGCTCATTGTGGGACTGGCTCTAGTGGCTGTAATACTGCACCAAGGCTGAATTTTAGGAAAGAGACTTCAGATACAGTATTAGGGGACCACTAAGGTCTATATAAAAGAGACTTCAGATACAGTATTAGGGGACCACTAAGGCCTATATAAAAGAGACTTCAGATACAGTATTAGGGGACCACTAAGGTCTATATAAAAGAGACTTCAGATACAGTATTAGGGGACCACTAAGGCCTATATAAAAGAGACTTCAGATACAGTATTAGGGGACCACTAAGGTCTATATAAAAGAGACTTCAGATACAGTATTAGGGGACCACTAAGGTCTATATAAAAGAGACTTCAGATACAGTATTAGGGGACCACTAAGGTCTATATAAAAGCATCCAAAAAGCAGCATGTCATAGGACCTTTAAGTAAAAGTATGTAGGTATCATCAGCAAAATGTACTTAAAGTATTAAAAGTAAAAGCACTCAATGCCGGTAAATCCTCACATTTTAGAAACTGGAAATGAAAAAAGGGTCAAATATGCGTTAAAGGCGTCAAAAACAAATTCTGTGTTTAATGAGCTAGTTAATTCAGCTGGACTTGTGGGCCTTTATATTGTTGGGTAGTTTAATTTATAATAAAACAACAGATTTTATAAACTGTGTGCAAAAATCGTAATGTAGCGGAGTAGAAGTAGAAAGTGGCATGAAAAGAAAGACTCATGTAAAGTACCTCAACATTTGTACTTCAGTACAGTACTTGAGTAAATGTACGTAGTTACATTCCACCACTGGTTGCATGTTTTCATACAACAATGAGCTTTACTCACAACCTTATCACAGCTGATTATTCCGTCACTGTAGTGTTAGAGTCCACATTTGATGTAGTGTAGATCGCACCGTTGTGACGAAAAGAGAGCTGAGCCAGAAGGCAAAGCTCTCAATCTAGCGGTCAGTTTTTGTTCCTACCCTCACCTATGGTCATGAAGGCTGGGTCATGACTGAAAGAACAAGATCCAGGGTACAAGCGGCCAAAATGGGTTTCCTCAGGAGGGTGGCTGGCGTCTCCCTTAGAGATAGGGTGAGAAGCTCAGTTATCCGTGAGGAGCTCGGAGTAGAGCCGCTGCTCCTTTGCGTCGAAAGGAGCCAGTTGAGGTGGTTCGGGCATCTGGTAAGGATGCCCCCTGGGCGCCTCCCTAGGGAGGTGTTCCAGGCACGTCCAGCTGGGAGGAGGCCTCGGGGGAGACCCAGGACTAGGTGGAGGGATTATATCTCTAACCTGGCCTGGGAACGCCTCGGGATCCACCAGTCGGAGCTGGTTAATGTGGCCCGGGAAAGGGAAGTTTGGGGTCCCCTGCTGGAGCTGCTACCCCCGCGACCCGACCCCGGATAAGCGGATGAAGATGGATGGATGGATGGAGGGTTTACTTAAAGTAAATTCTAGCACAACACAGTCAACTTTAATCCAATAAAAAAAAAAACAGTGAGTGCCACAGTGAGCAAAAACGTTAATGTCACGCCCTGAATGTAGCCTGTGTAATGAAATGCATGCAAATGCATTTGAAGTGATATATTACGTATAAATATGTCCAGGACACATGAGATTATCATGTTATGCAACTGCTGAATTAGGGGACTGGCAGCTCTTTTGGTTTCATTCAGGCACTGTGCTTACAGTAGTGTCATTGCTTGAAAACATCCTTTGTGAATGTAAATGTGAACATGACTGTTTTAGAGCTCTATCAAATTAATACCATAGTGGTTGTAATGTTTTGATAAATGTATGCATGTGTTTTCTTTCTTTTTTTATAATTATTATTCTTTTTTTCCTGTCACTGTTGTTATTTTATGATTGTGATATATGTTGGGATCCCCTCAAAAATGAGATGATACATCTCAAGAGGTTTATCCTAATAAACAGATTTGAACTGGAATAGCCAAATGTTTTGATAATCGATAAAAAAAAAAAAATTCTGATTCCAGCTTCTCAAATGTGAATATTTCTCTAGTTTCTTCACTCCTCTGCGACGGTAAACTGAATATCTTTGAGTTGTGGACAAAACAAGACATTTGAGGACGCCCTCTTGGGCTTTGGGAAACACTGGTCCACATTTTTCACCATTTTCTGACATTTTAGAGACCAAACAACTAATCCAATCAAAATAATCAACAGATTAATCTGCCAAAAAATAATCATTAGCTGCAGCCCATGTTTGTTTCACACCTGCATTTGTCTTTCCCCACTGTGCTTTTGTGGCTCCTGGTTTCTGCTGCAGTCTTATTTTCAGTATTTATGGACATTTTATGAACACATCAGTTTTACAAGAGAATGTTCAATGCTAGCCACAGCAGCTGCCAAAGCTGCTAACATCCACACCACGCATTATTCATTCTTAATTCAGATTTTTGCCATTTAAAAATAAATCAGCTGAGACCTAACGTCTGCCAAAATGTGTTTGAAAAACGGTTTATTTGGTTGCATCAGCTGTACTCAAATCATACATGAGTAGTGTGTGTGTGTGTGTGTGTGTGTGTACGTGCATGCATATGTGTGCGTGCGTGCGTGCGTGTGTGTGTGTGTGTGTGTGAGGGAGAAACGCTTTGCTTGGCTTTTGGGGCTCAATAAATTCCCACTGACGTGAAACATCCAGCCAGAGCTCGCCCGATTGTGATGCGATTAGTTAATTGGGTGAAGATGTGGAAAGTGAATTATGTGTGTATCTCATGCTACGCCACTAATGGACGGAAAATACCTCCATCTCCGACCTCATCCTCCCCACACCCTTTAACCAGAAAAACTTCTCATAATTTCCAACTTGTGCCTTTTAAAGTTGAATAGATTTAGCATCTCAGATTTATATCATTTTTCCATTTGGCTTCCTCTGGCTGTCTCTCATCATGACCACGGCTTGAGCCCGGTTGTAATTTACTGTGAGGTTGTTATCGTTACTGTAACAAAAACAGCCAACCGGCTCCTGTATTTATCCTGTTTTATCTCCCTGACCCTGTGAATGCCCCTTGTCTGAAAAAAAAATAAAAAATGTGGCTGGTTATTTAAAACCGATCCTACACCCGAACCATTCTTGCCGTGTAACCATTTTTCCTGTCACTGTTTCCTTTGTCAATATTGCAATGCCTTTAAATGTGCTTATTGTTGACACTGTTTATTAGATTCCTTTTATACGTACAAACATCAACATTGAACTGTACTCCCCCATCCCACCCCGTTTTCCAGCGCTTCTCAAACTCCGGGCCAAGGTCCGCATCCGGACAAAACTGCAAATAAATCTTGACCCAGTACATAATTTGTGTTATAAAAAATGTCTATTGATCATTTAATTGTTAGTGATGTTGAATATATGCAAAAAAAATTCAACAAAAATGTTGAAAAAGGAAAAAAAAAACAAACAACAAAAATGTTGAAAAGAACAAACAAAAAAGTCGATAAAAAAGTTGGAAAAGATTAAAAAAAAAAACGGTACAAAACAACACTGGTACCCAAATTGGTCCAAAAGTTGAGTAGGAAAACAGAGAACTCAACTTGAACATATGTTGCTTAAAAGTTAAAAGTGAGTTGATTTAATGTTATTTTGTTATTGCCAATCATTTCGGACCTCTGATCTGGAATAAAAATCAGATGCGGACCTTTGAGTGATATGTTTGAGAACGCCTGCCGTAGACATTTCACAATATCACAGTAATACAATAATGTGAAAGTAACAAAACAAGAACACATGACATAGCACACAAAAAAAGAATGGTACCAAAATCAATAGTGAAAATTGAATGAATGTTGTTAGGTAGTACTCCCAATGCAATTCATGTCTCTAGGGTGATTATATATTAAATCTTGGCCTTATGTTAAAGGAGAACTATGGAGCTTCGGAGTCATTGGATGGTTATATGACTTTTTTCGGGTTGAATGGTGGTCGTCTCACTTCCCCCTAGTGCCTGTGAGTGGACAAACCACTCTTTCAACTTTTGGCCGGCCAGGAAGTATCGCGCGATATCAGGTCTTGCAATGTGATGAATTGCTTTAGGCACTGCACACATACACGCCCGCATCCAGGAACCGGCTGGTAGGGATGGAGTTTTTCACACTATCGTCATGGCTGAGCCGGCAAAAAAGAAGCAGAAAGCTAGGAAAGCATTGTTGGAGGAACAGAGAAAGAGGAAACGGAAGACTGACCGAGCAAGTTTTTACACAGTGTTGCCAAATATCTATTCCGAAGCTGTAGGGGGAGCTCTATAGAGAAACTTGCGAGCAAAAAGCGAAGAAATTGCCAAAACTGCATAGCGCCCCTTTAATGTGCAGCCTGTTCTCATGAACCATTCGTTGAAAAGCTACGAAAAGATAAGCACTGTAATTCGTAAGCATTCCACGTATTTTTGTTTTGCTGTATTCACCACATTGACTGCCGCTATATAAGAACGTGGCTGGCAGGTAGTGGTGGATGGGGGTGTGGAAATGCGTATTCCTTTAATCCAAAACTGTCTTTTTCCTAATCTTAACTAGTTGTTTTGGTGCCTAATCTTAACTTTTGTCGCAGCAAAACGCTCATATTTTCTGGAATAAATTTAACCGTAATGTCCGCCGAAACGAGCGGCTCAAAGTCAGCTATTTTCGGGTAACTGAACCACCAACTACCGCTGATACAACGGAGGTCCGTAGCCCGTGTCGCGAAGCTCTGTAGCGGCTTAAACAACTAGAAACTGCCACTCGGCGTCATGGAGCTCGTAGCCAACCGGCGTCACATGACCAGACAGCGGTCTCCTAATTTCGTAGGATATCATAAGTTTAGGTGTGCATACATTTTCGTATGATATCATACGGACCATTCATGAGAATGCGTTGTAAGTAGGCCTGTCGCGATAGTCAATAAATCAATTAATCGCATGATAAATAAAAATGAGCTCGATAATTTTTCCGGCCGCGATAATTTCTATTTGCATGCTTGTTTGTTTTCCTCTGCCGCCACGGTATCAGAAATAGGGCAACAGGGTTTCCGCTATGTACACCGCGCACCGCCGCCTTCAACTGTTTATGAAAAGTCATAAAGTCGTAATTACACGACTCTGCAGAACCATCTGCTCTACTGAACTCAAGCAAACTGTCATCCGCTCTCTCTCCCCTTTAGGGTGAGCAACTGGAACAGTGACAGGACGTCATCACTCGTGAAGTCATGGCAACCAAAGAAACAACAGGGCGAGTACTACTTGTCACTCAATCTTAGGCAAAGTGACAAACGGCGACGAAAGCCGGGTCCCGTGAAATATGACAGCTACAGTTTATTGGAAAATAGCATTGTGGACACTGAAGTTGATTCTGAAGTTGAATTTACTGTTTATCTGTAGATGAGACAAGAAGCTAACGTTAGCTAACACTGCGGTGACGGCCCCTCTGTCTCGGACTCCCCGCTGCAGGAGAACGCTGTATTTCTCTGACACGCTGTATTAACGTTACTGTTTTAAAACCGTTTTCCAGGTCAGTAGGGGTGCATACCGCTCAAAACCAACATGAAAAACGTAGTAATGTTCACTCAGTGTTTTGTTTTGTTGTTAAATTGTGTGTAAAATAAGCGGTGACATTAAATCACCGGTTTCAGGTAACGGCACCCTACGGTACCGTCTATTTCAAGCTCAAACGGATGGTAGCTAACATTAGCAGATAAGCCTGTTGACAGCAACGTTATTGTTCATATTTTTGCACAATTTTTCTGACCGTAGTAGTGGTCATAGTGACTGAAAGTGTGATGTGAGATGCTAAAAAGAAACTACACGCTGTTTTCAGGTAACGTTAATGTTTTGATTGTTTTTATTCCAGTGCATTTTTTGTTAACAGAGACTGGGAGTCCATTTTATTTATTGTTTTTGGTTGTTTTGTTCATTTATTGTGGATATTTAAAATGTCTTCCAGGTCCAGTGTTAAATATTCTTTAGAAATAAAAGTTTATTGATCTTTGAAAAGGTGTAGGCTACCTGCATTATTATGCCATTATCATTATATTAGATGAAAACGGTCTCTCAACAACATTATCGTTTATCGCAATAATTTCTGGGACAATTTATCGTCCAGCAACATTTGTTATCGTGACAGGCCTAGTTGTAAGGGGTCTCTAACGGTTTCCAGATTTCCTCTAACTCTTTCTGTTTATTTCTCAATATATTAGGTATCTTTTCCAACACCATACACAATGCCATTTTGTTTCTCCATTTCAATCAATGTCCAATCAAAAACAGAAATCAAGAACAAACTTTTGCTCTTCACTGGAGAAAAAAAATCAAACCACCATCGTGATGTTTAATCCACCAAACATCACGATGGTGGTTTGATTTTTTTTCTCCAGTGAAGCAAAAGTTTGGTTCTTGATTTCTGTTTTTGATTTCTGAATTCTGTGTCACACCACGGTGCCTTGAAGTTTAAATGATCTTGAACAAAAAAAATGTTGATAGTTTTTTTCTCTCCAGAAAACAGTGAGCGGGATTCTATGCCACCTC
This sequence comes from Sander vitreus, assembly GCF_031162955.1. Classification (NCBI taxonomy): domain Eukaryota; kingdom Metazoa; phylum Chordata; class Actinopteri; order Perciformes; family Percidae; genus Sander; species Sander vitreus. The sequence goes on along the minus strand of NC_135856.1, from coordinate 29,628,851 downwards.
AATTGTTGGTTCCACAAAAATTGAGCAGCTCCCTCAGTCGCACGCATGATTCTGAAGCGTATTCCCATTCTGTAAAAAGGCCATGACAAATCCCTTACACAGAGACACTGAGCCCCCCGCCAAAGAATGTGTGTTCACCACTCTGACACTCAACAGGAAGTGTACTGCTTTTCCACACGACTCCGCAAAAAAATGATTTTCCTATGAGTGGTGGCATGCAATCAGGTGCATGTGTTCTGTTGTGTCAGTCCAGCCAAAGAGATCAATAGAGCAGCCGGAAGGTAGGAGTTAGAGTGCCGTCAGTCACTTCTCATCCTTCTCATGGTCTCGATTAGGGCTGCATGATACAATGAGGACAATATGTGATATGCGATAACATTAAATATCGCGATAATGATATTACTTGTGATAAAAAAACATGTTTAGTCAGTTATGCATTTATTACATTTTTTTTTAGATTATTTTTATAAGACAGGACAGCTAGGTGAGAAAGGGGGAGATAGAGGGAAGACATGGAGGAAACCCTGGACCTCTGCGTCGAGGAATAAACCTCTATGTATATGTGCGCCTGCTCTACCAACTGAGCCAACCCGGACACTATTTTTTTTATTTTTTAAGATTATTTTTTAGGCATTTTAGGCTTTTATTTGACAGGACAGTTTAAGGCATCAAAGGAGAGAGAGAGAGAGAGAGAGAGAGAGATTGTGAGAGAGAGATGACATGCAGCAAAGGGCCGCAAGTCAGAACTGAACCATGGCCACTGCAGCGAGGACTGACCCTCTGTACATGGGGCACACGCTCTACCAGGTGAGCTAACCAGGCACCCCTCAGTTCTGCATTTCTGCTGCTTTTAGTATTCTGCTAAAATACAACAAAGAGATTGTTGAATTTAAAACAAATGAAAGGGTATTATTACCAACTTTCTTTTATTGAACAAATTGAAAACTGAATTGAATATAAAAGGCACCACTAGAAAAAGAATTCTATTAACACAAAAAAATCTCTGTGTCTTTTTGTGATATGTCGCAGCCTTTCGCGAAATGTATGTTGCGGCAGTTGGTATCGCAATGACGATTTAAAAAAGAAAAGAAAAAGAAAGATATAACGTGCAGCCCTAGTCTGGATGGTGCAAGAGTGGGAAAGGTGATGAAAAGCGTGTTAAATGTTGTTGTAGCTGAATTAGCAGAGCCAATAGTCTTCTTTTAGCAATGGCTGCCCTCCGCCTTTATATGGCAGACTTTCCTACCCCGAAAAACGCCCCGAGACGTCATTTGCTCAAGCAACAATTACAAGCTTTATTTACGTCTCTAATGGCGGCCCCCTCTAGTGGTCGTAGTAATTATGGATTTTCATGTAGGTGTGTTGGTTGGGTTTTGGAAACACAGGAATTTCACCCGGGAGAGTAGAGTTCGAGTCCCGTTTGAAAATGAACTTAAAGGCTGAGCTTTTTTTTTTTTTTTAACAAAGTGTCACTTGTCACGTGCGTTACCTTCAGGAAGTGAAGTAACGTCTGATTTGAACCTAAACCACGATTTTTGGTGCATTTTAGGCCTTTATTTGACAGGACAGCTTAAGACAGGAAAGGAGAGAGAGAGAGAGAGAGACACAGGTCGGAATTGAACTCGCGCCCGCTGCAGAAAGGACTGAGCAGAAAATGTCTCCCGAGCTGCATCGGGCAACTCTCCTCCCAACGAGCTGCCTGCGACACAGTTTAAGGCCCCACTAATGCGTATCGTCACCACGACAACTGACAACAATCAAATGACCATGGCAAAGAGTTCAATGGCCTTTCTATCCATTTGATTTCTATGCTGTCACCACTTCACTGCAGCCTCACTTCTCTTTGTCTTCTCTTTGCCTATACATCCTCGTCACACTGCTGTTTGTCGCACTTGCTTTTATTCAACCGCATTCATCTTCACGAACCGAGAGCAACGGGACGGACCAGGCACTGGGGCTCATCTCGCCCATGTTGCAACTTAATAATGTAAATCCCCAGCCTGATATAGCTTTCTGTTGAATATGCTTTAGAAAGCTGCTGTGTAAGTGTCTTTCTTCTTTTGCAGTGAATTGTAATGAAAGAGCCTACGCATAACGTTTACAAGGACGCACACACAATGTAATGAAATAATGAGAGAACTGCAGTATGGGCTATAGGAAAATTACTCCAAGTCCCTTTTTGGGAGGTTTGTTCAGTAATTGTGTTTAATCATTTCTGCATGCGGCTAAATATAATAAGAAAAGGAAATAAATGTTCGCAGTGAGGTGAGTGGAAATGTGCTGATTTGTACTTTCCAACCATCCGCCTAACAAACACTGCATGTCAGTGTGATACAAGTGTTTGGATGACTCAGTTTTTGTGTGTTTGTGTGTGTGTGTGTGTGTGTGTGCTTCTTGTTTGTTGAAGTAGTGTGAATTGTCATTTGAGGAAACAAAAGGTAGCTGATGGTGCTGTTGTTGACAGAAAGACAAATGCGAGGCGACAGATGAAGCTGTGTGGTTTTGTCTTCTGTCAGCTGCAGTGGAGGTTGTGTTTTGCAGCCACAGCGCTTTTTCTACTGATTCTTTCTTGTGTACTGACACCTGAGATGCTCACAAGTCCCTGAGTTAGAGTCCACATATTTTGCATTCAGCGCTTCTTGTGTTTGGTCCTTGTTCTATGAAGTTTTTAAAGCCAAAGTAGTCTATATCGACGATGTTTCACTTCCGGGATTGCTCCGTTGCCGCTGGAAATTCCGCCGGATGTCCCTTCTTTTTTGGCCGGATGTCTGTTACCTTCCACTAACTTTGTGTTGGCATTCTAAACTGGCAATGCGAGACTTAAGCCAAAGCTTCTGATGAATGGCACAGCAGCTGCAGGTGCGGTTTGTTGTCCTCTCTAGCAGCAGATGCGTTACGTATTAGGGGAGACCGGGGTTGGTTTAATACTCTTGTGTTAATTGCTTATCATTAAAACATCTTTCAATAGTCATTCCTACAATAAATGAAAGCTTTAGTATCGGAAAAGCCTCCGATACTGCCTAAAATGCTGGTATTGGCTAGTGCACCGATCCGATACCATGTAATTTAGCCGTGAAGAAAATCTACTTTAAAGTAGTTTATTCATGTTATTTTTTTAGGAGTGAGTATGGTGCGTCCCATGGAGACGCTAAAGGGTGCTTTGTGCATCGGTATTTGACACTGAGAGCCACTGACCAAGCGTCAGTATGTTGGCGAGTTGGGAGTGAGCATGGGTTGCAACAACTGTTGAATGGAACGCCATGAAAGGCCAACATTCCATTGTTTATTTCAATCATTCTTCAAATCGGTACATTCCAGCTACTGTACCTTGACTTTTGTCTGCACAATGTGTTTGGTGTCTGTGTGCTACGGGCGTCAAGTGACAGGTGCTTAATGACATGACACTACAGTACGTGAAGCCATAAACACACCGCATGCTGAAGCGCTGCGAAGCGGAGCTGTTTTCATTTGGCACCCATGTTATTCAATTGGTCCGGCCACACCGGCTGCAATCAGGTGCGGCGCGGCCGTGCCGTCCCTCGCACTGCAGCAATCATTTGGGCGTCTCCTCTATTTCGTCCGCGAGCTAATGTGTCAAGCCAAGCAGGTAATCCCATACGGGAAGACGACAGTACAGCTGGATACTTTACAAAATAAACCACATTTTAAAATAAAACACCCAGGTTTATGGTGATTTTGTCGGTCTTGATTTCTCAGCTGTGTCAACAGCGAGACACTTTTGGAATCCTTTTAGTTCCTTTTACTTTTTTTTTTTTTTACATATTCTTGTATCTTTACTTACAGGAACCTTTTTTGGACACAGATGCTCCACCAAACGCTTTGCCCAACTGCTATTTTAGTATAAAAAGTGCTGAGATTGTAAATGCTACAAATGTGAATGGAGCAGACTCTCGGTTTTGCTTCTTGTTTCAAGTCTACACGCTCGCTGGGGTCTGCAGAGCAGACAGACCGGGCTGGTGGCAGTTTTTTCACACCAACTGGATCAGGGATCATACAGCTGCTTCTGTGAGACTGTCTGTCTGTCTGAAAAATAGGATGTGACAATTTCACACGATCTCGGATGAGATTATGACTGGGTGAGGTGGTTGATGCTGGAGCGATGGTTTTATTCTCACTCACGTGGAGGAAAAAAAACAAACACTGAATCCAGATTATGAGAATGCTTTTAAGTCATGTGGTAGAAGTACCAAAAAAAAACTATTTTCAGACATAGTAATTCATCCATGGCTGGAAACATGTAAGAAGAAAACTTCTTTTATACATACACATGACAGGCAGATATTGTAGGATATAAGCTGATTGATGATCGTTCATGTTCTAAAAGAATCTCGGTGCTTTATGGCAGCAGTCATTAGAGATGCTGACACTCAGTCATTTCCGTTGTTATATCAGATATCTGCTGAGAATCATTAAGGCCTCATCACATAGTCCTCCTTGTTGTCCTCTGTGTAGTTTTTTATCTTTATCTAGGACTGTAGTGCTCCCCTGCAGGCCATTTGTCATGTCATTCATCACAGCACTATCACATTTCCGATGATTGTACTCCCAGTCTACCACTAAGGAACTGAATGGAATTTAAGTGGTAGTTTTTCTCCAATACAGGTTTAAACAGCTAAAGTGTGTGTGTGTGTGTGTGTGTGTGTGTGTGTGTGTGTGTGTGGCCGGATGTCCCTCACCCTCTGCTTTCTTTGTGTTGGCATTCTACCAAGCAATTTGGAAAACATCCTCCGAGCTAGAACCGACAATCAAATTATACTTATCTTTTTTTTTTGGAGTAAAATTCTCATCACACACTCGACAGCGATTTTAATTCCAGAGCTCGCCTCCCTACGTTCCACCAAAACAAGTTCCTGCCCGAGTCTGTTTTGCAGAGGCACCGTACCTGCATCCGGTGGGTATTTTTTTTTTTTTTTTTTTTTTTTTTTTTTTTTTATTTTTAGTGCCTGCCCTTTTTCAAACAGTTTCCAATGACGGTTTCTCAGATGGTTCTGTGTAACAAACCATCTGGCTACAGTATAGAAGGCAAGGTTGAAGAAAGATTACGTAGTAGTAAATCTGTTTTATCGGATTTTGAAATTGAAAAGCCACTAAATTTCTAGCACTGAATATTTATGCATTGAAATGATGTATCGGAATTTGTTGCCTTTATTTTTCAATGTACACAAAAATCAACGTTAAAAAAATTCAAAATTTCAGAATAAAAAATTCAACGTTAAAAATGTCAACTAATAGTTTTTGAACTTGCTCAAATTCAGCTGCAAAATGTAATGTATACAAATTCAGTGTTAACATCCGGGAACCAAAGCAAAAGCAATCGATTCTAGATTCTAGATCGGAACGGTGGCTTGCCATTGAAACTTTTTACAATTTCTGTCTGCCCTACGTAAAGGGCACACTATTTCCTGGATTGACACTGGATGGATTGCATTTATAAAGATTGTTTTCATCCAAAGCGCTTTCCACTTTTGCCTTATTCACCCATTTACACACTGCTGGCATCAAGCTACCTGCAAGCTGCTGGCCTCATGAAACATTTGGATTAAGTTTCTCGCTCAAAGACACTTTGGCGTGTGAACAGGGGGAGCCGAGCATTACATCTAACATCCACAACACATGCTATTAATCCACACAGGAGGAAAAACTCAATTATTTAAATCTGCATGCATGATTTGTTGGACAGGCTGGAAACACAAAACTGACATATTCTCACTTTATTAAGCAGATATTGTGAAGCAGACAGGGAGCAATATTCACATTTGTTTAGAGTCCCCCTGAGGGAAATTGACAACTTATGGTCGGCCTGGTTTTATTTTCTAAAACGCTTGTATACCCTGTTGTGAACAGTCAATCTATGAACATAATTTTTTTCAGGACAAACTGGGCTATTAGAATAGTTGTGCTGCGGAGCCCCTAAAGGGACATGGGAATTTTTTTTCCTTGCACAAGAAACGTTCCGGTGCGCACGAAAAATCTATTTGGGTAGCAGTCAGAATGGCTGCCGAGGAGGAGGCATTCTTCTCCCTGAAAACGCAACGAGATGTACCTGACAGTGTCATCAACAAACTTTAAGATGATAAGGCAACTGTTAGCTGATGTCATGCTGTGAATGTGAAATACTAACTTTAGCCACATAATGCTAGCAGTACTTTGTTAGCATCATTTAGCTAGCCTTAGATTGGTTTTTTTTCAACAGAAAGTTTCTCATGCGCACATCAAGATACTTTCTGGTGCGCATGAGAAACTTTCTGATGAAAAAAGAAGTCATGTCCCCTTAGGGGAATGTCAATGTAAAAAAAAAAAAAAAACAGTCCCAGCACAGTTGAGGAGATTGTTTTAAGTTTGATGTAGTGCTTTAGAGAGAGATTCTTTGTGACAGACAAAACTAATTACATTCAAAAGCCATCAGTTACCGCCTGAAGAAAATAAGCAAAAACAGAGAAGATTTAAAAGGCAAAGATTGCCTGTTGATTGAAAAGCTGTCGTCCCAGCGTGTATCTGTGTTGGATTAATAATCTAGCTCTGGCACAGCAGTGCAGCCCATTTTAATGTTCTCAGCCATCAGCGTCACCCTTCGTTATCTCCCCCATTTAGCCTGCATGGAGATGGATGCTAGCCGTCAGCCCATCGACTGGCCCACTCCCGCACTCTTGATGAATGGGTCCTGGCTATTTTGAGGTCACAGGGGTTTGCCTGAGCGGATATCACAGTGAAGACATTTGCTGCATATAGCACATAGCTCTGCTATGTCTCCTCCGAAACTCAAATGAAAGTAATGTGTGTGAGCAGAGAGGGTTTTTTGATGTAGTTTAAAAGCTCTAATGTTTGAAGCACAGGGTCAATTCCTCCAAACCAGAGATCTTCAACAGGGGGTCCGCAACCCCTAAGCGGTCCTCAGAGTTGCTGCATGGGAGGCCGCCTGATTATTGTTTCTTTTTTTTTTTTTCTTTTCTTTTTTTTTTTTATTAAAACGTGTCTGTAAATTAACATGAATCTAACACATTATTAGCAAAGCCTTTTTGCTAGAAAAAAACAAACATTTAATGTACACAATATTGATGATAGGCTTACTATAGGTAAGATATTTAAAACTTGATGTATAAATAATATGTGAATATCAATTTGTATCCAATTAAATGTTATACAGTGTATGTAGTTGGGGGTCCCTGCTCCATCTCTCCTTTAGCTAAGGGGTCCTTGGCCTAAAAAACTTTAAAGACCCCTGCTCCAAACCACACGACGATACGAGTTGTTTGTTCCCTATAACACGACCCACAGGAGCGGTTCATAAAATAGCGCCCTTAGCGGTGGCGGAAGTACGTCCTCATATCTAAACCAGAGAACGTTGGTCGCGGTTGTGAACGTAACGCTGAACATTTTAAACACGTCTTTAACGTTGTGAAATGGTCACAGTTTGGTTATGTTCAGGCACCAAAACTACTTAGTTGAGTTTGGAAAAAGACGGTGGTTTGGGTAAAATCAGACATTACTTCACTTCTGGTTACGCACGTGACGCTGAACGTGACGTTCTTAAAGTTTTAAAGGAAACTCGCCACGGTCACAGTTTGGTTATGTTTGGGCACCAAAACTACTTAGTTAAGTTTAGAAAAAGGTTGTGGTTTGGGTTAAAATCAGACGTTACTTCACTTCCTGAAGGTTACGCACGTGGCGCTGAACGTGATGTTCGCTAAGTTAAAAAAAAATCGCACTTTACTTATATTTATATATATATATCTCCCGGGTGAAAGTCCTGCGTTTGTTTCCTTATGTGGAAATTTGGCGCTCTTGTACTTTGTCACCTCGTTTCCTGTCTTGCTCCCGTCACAATGACTACGGCCACTAGAGCACACCGCCACTAGAACCGTAAATATAGATCTTAATTGCTGCTTGTGCAAACGACGTCTGGGAGCGTTTTCCGGGGGAGGACGGTCTCTCAATGTGTCTTGACGTTGGCTTTTGTTTTAGTGCTGAGCAGTTCTGTTGAAACTCTTTTCGGCCTTTGAGATTCATTTGTCCGGCTGCAGCCGTCCTGAATGAATCGAAGCCTCTAACTTGGATTTTTTTTCTCCCCGTGCTGATTCATCTTCCACACGTACAGTAGGCGTATTTATCTATTAATCTGACCTTTGAGTAGGTGGCTGTGCACACCACAGGGGAGCGTGGGCCTGCTGGTTCCAGTGACTGTTGGCCAGAACACCATCTGGACAGGTGATGCTTTTATGCAAGACATAAAGGTATTAGTTTTCCAAACTGTGTAGGGGTTAGTCCAGGACTCTGCTTCAGATTCAGACTAATGTATTTGTCATAGTTCTTTGTGTACTTACATACATAAAGAAAATGAAAAGACTAGGCCTGAATTTTTTTTTAAATAATTTAATACAATTTCTTTGTTTAAACGCAATGAATTGCTAACATTAGCTAAGGTCTTAAGCTGTGTGACTGGTAATTGTTGATTTTGTTTAGATATGCCAAATTGTATTTATTAGTTGTTGGTACTTGACCCTATACACGTTCATAGCAACAAAAATGACCGGGGGGACGGGGGGGATACGGTAAGAAAAGATGTTTTATGATAATAAAGAGGCGTGTTTTTATGTATGTATGTATGATGTACCCTGGGATTTTAGTTTGTTTAAAAAAGTAATGCATTAATAAATCTTTTTTTTATATTTGACTGAGACACAACATATTGTTCATCGCAATTATTTCTGAGACAATTGATTGTACAGTAACAATTTGGAATTGATACAGCTCTGTTTTCCACCAGCCACTTGCAGTCCAACAGCAAAAGATAACAATCATACTGACGTACGCAGGAATACATAAACCAGATATATATAACCAAATAAAAAACATTTAAAAACAGAGCTTCCCTTCTCTTCCATGTCCTCTCATTACGGCGTGACAATGAGAGCTCTGTGTGTCCCTGCCACTCCCCGACCTCGCTGAGTCCATGTCTGGGTGCCTCATTATCCCCTCACCTGGCACCATTTATACTTGTTTGTCTAGAAGGAGAGTGGAGGTAGAAGCAGGGCGTAGCCCGAAGGTCCAAGTATTGACCCGTCGCTGGCTGAGAAAGTAGGCTATTTTCTCTGCTGTTGATTGATGGAGAGAGTCGTTGAAAAGTGGCACGCCACCAGACTAAGCACATCACAGCCGCTCAGATGAGTACGTACGAGGAAGTCACTGTTAAACACTTTCAACTGTGGAGTATAGGATCAATAAGCTTGCAGATGGCACAGATCAATCCCTTTGGATAATATCCTCTCCAATAACGGATAATGGGAGCAGTGTTTGAGAAATAGTCAAATTAAAGTAGTGAGGATGAATCGTCATGTCAGTCTGGTCCTAAAGGGCTCTTTTTGCTTGGTGGCACATCAGTCTTAATTGGCAGGGGGGGTTTCTTGATTGTGATTTTTCCAATGCTGGTTAATAAAAGAAAGAAAGAAAGAAAGAAAGAAAGAAAGAATATAACAGTGAGCACATATTCATACACAGTGAGACACTGACTACTTTTACATGCACATATCATTCCGGTTTTTGCCCTTATTACGATAACGACAATATTCCGACTAAGCTGTTGACATGGCTAATGAAAATTAACATTCCGATTATATTCCCGTTTACATGCACCCGTGCTAACTAGGACTTTTTCCACCGGTGGCGGACTTGTTGCACCGTGCAAACACAGCCTCCCTCTTTCCTTCAACCAGCTTCTTGAAAACGTCGGCATTGTGATGTTTGTGCATATCCAAAAACCTGTTGATATCCAAGTCTGTGTTTCACCTTCTGACCAGAGATGTGGGCTTTTCTTTTGGACATGCATCTCTACCGCAGCCCTGCAAACTGTACGATTTTTATTTTTTATTTCCTTAAACGCACAATGGTATATAGAGTGAAAACATGGAATTCAAACTGAATATATTTGTTATTGACTATATTAAACCATGTTTAAAAAGCAAACAAAAACTATGTTAAGAGAGTCATCAGTGTAAGCTTAGATTCATAGACACACTTATTAGTGTAAGTTTTATTATTATGGTGGGTCCCATAACAAACTAAACCCAATTAAACATTTCCTTACATTGTATAGACACAAGTAGGCCTATTAGAAAGTTGAGAAAATTCTTTCATGGAGTGTTTCTCCGACATATATTGCAATTAAAGTCACAACTGTTATCTACGAATGAAAGTCCAGGTTCTTTTTTTGTGGTACTATACAACGTTTTGACTGAGATCACTTACCAAGCATTATTACAAATGTATCGTGATGAATATTGTCAAGTCAAGTAGTTCAGTTGTCAACTATTAAATGAATTGCCAGCTGCTAGGTTAATTGATTAATCTGTTTAACTCATTTGTTTATGAAAAGAGTAAAAATTCTCTGATTCCAGCTTCTTAAAGCTTTAGTGTGTAACTTTTTGATATTAATGAACGTCCGTCACATTCATGCCATTGCCAAATGAGTTGCTACAAAGCTAATTAAGAGCTAATTAATCAGCTCCACACAACTCTCTCTGTATTTCTCAGTATGGCTTTGTTCAGAAGATTGTGTCGTCAGGTGACTTTTGCGTGCAGAAAATTGAGTGACTCATTGCAGTTTTTGCTGAATTTTCATTATGGTCACTCTGCTGCTGTGTTCCAATGACGGACGAGTGTGAAATAGCTGTGCGCTGTGGGTGGTCTCTGTGGCTTTATCTCCTCATAGGGCCTTCACATTTTGTTTTTGTAGTAGCACATCAATCCTCAGCACAGAGGATTATGTTTGTGTCCTCACACAGGCCTGTCTTGTTTTCCTCTTGTGTTTCTTTTTTGGGATTTGAGTTGTGATATCTCTGCCCAGCTGTGAAGCTGACTCTCTCTCCAGTGCTGCTTTGGGGGGGAGCATAACAAGATGATGCACTCCATCCATCTGCTTTTTGTACTAATTATCTCTTTGGGGGCTCAGTAGGAAATGAGGTAAAATGACTGAGTAATTAGTTATACAATATAACACCAACTAGGGCAACATTTAGGCTTTTAAAGACCCCCTTCCAACCCCCTTTTTTTTTATAGTACAGGACAAAATAAGCATTCAAAGTCATGGCTGAGCATTTCTGCCTTGGAACTGCAGTGTACCAATGACGGTCTCAAAAATATGGATTCAGACATTCAGGGTTTCATACGTCACATACCAAAGGAACCAATCCCATCAATTTGTTGGGTGGGGCTTTCCGTATTATGAGCATAAAGGCCTTTTTTTGTTGATTGTTGATTGTCGCGCCTCGTAATTAATTTTCAGTGAGAGGCGAGTGGGCAGTGGGTTGCGGGCAGTCTGACAGGCGACGCGAGAAGCCAAACTGTCTATAAACGATCTGACAGAAAACAGTAATTGTGAAATATAAAGTCTACGTGTGCTTTATGGGGGGTTTAGGAACACAACAGGATGTCACAAAAATGGGCTGTTTCATTGACACTCCCCCGTAACTGACTCGGAACGGCACAGGAAAAGACACACGTAACGACAACGATCGGACAACATACAAAAGCTGTGTTCGAAACCGTTCCCTCATTCACTCACTCACTATTCCCTATGTAGTGTTTATTGAATAGAGAACTGTAGAGGGAACGACTGAACGAGATTTTGGACACTCACTGAAAATGTCGTTGCGTCAGTAGATGCGCCGGTTATTTGTGTGACAGAGGCGGGCTTGCCCAGCATCATGTAAACAAACCGAAACAAAAATACTTCTAATACACCCCTGAAACAAACCGAGCACTCAGGAGAATAGTAAAAGGTTATATATATATGTTGCATGTTACATTTCCACTGCTAAGAAACGAAAGCCCGCTATATTTTTCCTTTTCAGTTTTCGCGGGTGCTTCTGCTTCTTCTCCAATGGGAAAACACTACTGCGTTGCATTGTGGGATACGGGAGTAAAATGTAGGGTACATCGTATGTATACTCAAATTAGCAGTGCATTGTGGGCATTTTATAGATGACTAAATAGTTAATGTAATTACCCTGGAGAATTCGAGCTAAATGGCGAACACACTATATAGTGCACTATTTCCGTGATGGGGAACGTGTTCGAACACAGCTAAAGAAAGCACAGAGACTAAATACACGAGGTAATGAGGGTAGTAATGAGAGACAGTTGACATGAGGACTGATGAACAGGTGGAACATATCAGGGCAGGACAGACAATCACGGGGAAACAGGAAAACACACAAGGCAGGAAGTAAACCGAGACATGACACAGGAGAAACAGACTCTACAAAGTAAAACAGGAAACTGAAGCATGAACATGTACACAAAGATGGAACTGGGAAAACAAAACAGAGAACACAGAAAGAACACAGGTAAAACATAGCCATGAAGAAATAACAGGTAAACAGTAACACAGGTAATGAATTCACAAAATAAAACAGGAAAAACCTAAAATTAGCGCTGCAGAGAGAAGGAAATTGATTTGATCACAGCCAAACTAGTCTTTCCCTCATCCCGTGATGTCCGAAAATGTCAGTGGAGGAGAACTTGGAGCATTGACTGAGAGCATTGGTGAGTTTCATGGTTGTAATGAAAATGGCAAACCCTGTGCTTAGTTACAAACCACAAAAAATAAAATGAAATGACGTAAAAAGGAAGCTCTCTGTCTACAAAGTAGAAGATGAGCAAAAAAAAAAAATCTTGGCAGTCGACAAGATGCCTGTCATGTGTTGACTTTCCTATTTTTCCAAAAATGTCAAACCTTTCATTGTGGTGGAGAGAACTTCCTTTCCTTAACCCAGAAATAAACAAAACGGCAGCCCCACCGCAAAACAGGACGTCATCAAAAATATGTATTATTCAAGTTATAGTGTTTGTAATTCTTAACTTAGCAGCAACCGTTTGGAAATCCTTCTGCTATGCTGGATGCACAGAGCACCAACAGATCCGACTCTGCTTGCGTTATTTCCACAGTAGTGTGTGTTGCCTGTGTTATCGAAACGGTGCCATTCTTCCAAACACTTTACAAAAGCTAAAAGCCTCACAGCAACAAAGGTGCCCACACGACTCCTCCTAAACACCTTACTGTATCAATGGAGAGATGTCGTGAAAATCCGCGCTCCCGCTCCCTCTTTGAGCCAACTTTGCAAGTTCATTTACACTCTGTCTAATCTCCCCAAACACATTCTGATTATTCTCCTCTCTCTTTCAATACCTCTTGCAGACGCAGATGCACAACATCAGCGTATTGGGGAAGGAGAAACACAACCCCCAAAAACCAATTGACAAAATACAGAGTACATCCTTGGCTCAACCTTTTACAGAGCTAGGTGAATTATGGATCTAGCATCTTGGGTCTCACGGCAGTGAGCTTTACAGGTCCCACTCTTTTCCCCCGGCTCACTGTCAGCACTTTGGCTTATAACAGCTGATGCACAGAACACATGCGCACACATGTTGTCTTGCAGATTTAGAATGTTTGTGCTTACGTGTGTGACTGTGCTAAAGGAGTGTAAAGACAGGAAATGTAATTGCACTATTTAAACACAAGTGATAACAATCTGACAGCTTATGACACATCTCTTAAATCTCCTCTACCATGTAAGCCTCTGAAATGGGTACACTGAGAGGGCCTGTCGCTGTTGGAAAAAGGCCGAAACTTTTTGTCAGGCCGAATGTAAAGAACGCTTTGACAGATGAAATGCATGGCATGGAGGAATGCAAGTACATGACCTCACAGAGAAGGCTATGTCTATGAGTCACAGTCGCCAAGAAAGGAGGCAGATTACAGACAGACTACTGTGTGTCATGTTGATGATGTTTTTACGGATGATGTTGAACTCTTTGGCCCTACAGTAGTGATAACGTCTGATGACCACGACGCATGATCTTCAAGATAATTGAGTTTGAATACTTTGTATTTTTGAGGTAATTGACCAGCATTTGAAAGCATTTTAACATTATTAGGACACTTATAAGACCTTATGCTTATAAACATAAATATGCCCATAGAGTGTTAATTAAAGCATTTAACATTATTGCTTATAAGACACTTGCAGGCTCTTATTAGAAACTTGTTAATGGCTTATATACCTGTAATTGACATTATGAAGTAAATTGAATGTTAATAAAACATCTTATTGTTTATTACAGGTATATAAACCATTAACACGTTTCTAATAAAAGCCCGTAGGTCCCTATAACCAATAATAAATGTGTTACTTGTGAGTTAATTAACAGTTATATGGACTTATTTGTGTTTAAAAAGCATCTTATAAGGTATTAAATGTGTTTTAATTACTGCTTATTACAAGCACCTTAAAATAAAGTGTTACCCATTTGAAAAGTCTAAGGTCTCAGACTTGAAACCTAAAGCTAAAAATGAAAATCAGAAATCATTACACTCTCATAAAAACATAAATGTTATTTAAATGATGTTCAACAATCTAATAATCAGTGGTGGAAGGTATGGTAAAAGTATTCAGATCCTTTACGTAAGTAAAAGTACTAATACCACACTGTAAAAATACTCTATTACAAGTAAAAGTCCTGCATTGTAAATATTACTTGAGTAAAAGTATCTATCATCAGGAAAATGCACTTAAAGTATTAAAAATGAAAGTACTCAATGCAGAAAAACCCTCACATTTTAGAAACTAGAAGTTACTTAGTTATTTAGTCACTCAGCTAGTGTTTAATCGACTAATCATTTCATCTGTACTTGTAGGTCGTTATGTTTTTGGGTAGTTTCATTGATAATAAAATGTCGTATTTTATAAACTACATGTGTTTTGTTTGCAAAAATCTTAATGTGTAAAGTAACTAGTAACTAAAGCTGTCAGATTAATGTAGTGGAGTTAAAAGTACACTTGATCTTTCTCTCTTAGACTTAGACTGAGACTTAGACTTCCACTGAAATGTAGCAGAGTAGAAGTAGAAAGTGGCATGAAAAGAGAAGACTCAAGTAAAGTACAAGTACCTCACATTTGTACGTAAGTACAGTACTTGAGTAAATGTACTTAGTAACATTCCACCACTGCTAATAATACAATCTATACAGAACCTGGACAAGTAAACAATAGCAGACGCACTCTGCAAATGTACTAACAAGAAATACAGACGTCCAAAAGGCTGACAGACACAACTACTTTTATGACCCTGAACAATCCTTTTATGAGGTTTTAGGTTTCACTTTATATTCCTTGTCTCCTCATAAAGTTACTAAGTATAACGCAGAGCTGACATTAACGTGACACACACTTCCCCTGTTCCCCCGGCTCAGCTTTCTTTAAGAAGTAAAGTGAAAAAACGGTCAGTTTTCATTATGTCTTCAGCCAGCTATGGCACTTGAGAATGGTATCTTTTGGTGAAGCGTACGAGTACACTGAACCCCTTCACCAGGCAATGAACTCTGACCCGTATCTAATGACATGGTCTAAGATAGGGGTTCCCAAACTGTGGGGCACACCTCCTAGAGGGGGCCCGGCGTTCTAAAAAGCTGCACGGTGGCCCAGTGGTTAGCACTGTGGTCTTACAGCAAGAAGGTAGTGGGTTCTAACCCTGATCGTCCTGGGCCTTTCTGTGTGGAGTTTGCATGTTCTCCCCGTGTCTGCGTGGGTTTCCCCCACCACTAAAAACATGTTCCCCTCCCTCTCTACCAAGCGGATGTGTTGGTGAGCATCTGGTGTCTTAAGACTGCATCGTTCTGCACTCTGCAAAATAGTCTTGGGAAGGAACTTGTTGTGGTGGGACATTTGCACCCCGTAAAAGAAAACGCCACATACAATATTAAATGAAGTTAACTGTTCACACAATACAGTAACGTGAGCTATTTAAATTAGCTGGATACGTGGTTAAACCTCATTTGCTCTTAGCAGTGTATCACCGTGTGTACTTCGTCCACAGCAATCCCACCAATCGGTCCCAAAACGTCCCAGTTTAGAGAGTAAATGCCCTAAACATATTCTTTGTAAATCTTTACAATCATTCTCCGAAAGAACCAAGCAGACCTGCCCTGTTGCACGATCCAAATCTTCTTCAAAACTTGCAATTTTTAGTTTGTAGCTTGCTAGCTCCATGTTTGTTGTTTCCCGAAGCAAAGGGATTTTGAGAACGGCGACGCACAGCGAGCGAAAGGAAGGAGAGAGACATCCGGCGAGTGAGCCACGAAGTGCCCTTTAATTGATTAATTGGAAAGAAAACTAATTGACAGATTGATTGACCGTGAGAATAATCGTTAGTTGCAGCCCCAGTGTTCACGCTGGAAAATAATTAAACTAAGTCCATTATAACATAAAGTCCATTCATTTCTGGTATACTAACTGGCAATGATAGTATAATGTGGTTTGGAGAGACGTAGCTCAGTTTAAATGGCAGGGTAATAAGAAAGGAAGCTTCCTTTCAAAGACATAGACAATTTAATATCTGCTTTCATATCAACCCAAATAAAATACCATGATGGAGTACAGTGAAAGCAAAACTTTATGATGGCTCAACAACCAGCAGAGAACTTGGTTTCAGGACCATGGATAGCATCAGAGAACATATATCTACAGGTCATGAGAGCGACAGCGTCTTCTGTAACACCTGGCCAATCAGATCTGATCATTACAGCATCATTAGTCTATTAGTGCTCTGTGACCCAATTAACCCTTTGAACTCTGCAATAGAAATGCTCCGCCAGTGCCTACATTGGTATTTTTGCTTATTGTGATGTCATTTTTTTTTAAAAGATTTTTGGGGGGGCATTTTTAGGCCTTTATTACACAGGACAGCTGGACATGTGAAAGGGGAGAGAGAGGGGGAATGACATACAGCAAAGAGCTGCAGGTCGGAATTGAATCTGCAGTCGCTGCGGAAAGGACTGAGCCTTTGTACATGGGGCGCACGTTCTACCAGGTGAGCTACCCAGGTGCCCCGTGATGTCATTTCTCGTAGCATCTTCAAATGCTTCATATCCCCAAAATCAGTTCAACCTAAGCCAAAAGGTTATGCTAGTCGATAAATTAAATTACTATATTAAATGAATAAAACTATAAAGTTGTCATGAATAAAAAAATACAACCATTTGAGATGTTTTTTTTAAATAAAATTGTACTAAATAAAACACACAAAACATATTGATCCAAAAGATTTGTGAATGTAGAAACATGAACAAAATATTTCTTAACACTCCATAACTTGTTTGAACTATGTGCATTTTTCTGTTTTTGAAATATGCTCATTTTTATGAGCAGAGTGTTAAGACGTTTTGATAGTTTCATCTGCAGTAGAACGGTGTCACGCGGTTTTGCACCGGACGTCACGTAATGCGATAGTGTGATCACGAGTGTACGACGTAATGATGCTAAAGACAGAAGCCTTAGCTTTCTGCTGCAAAAAGGAATTAATTCTATAGCCGTTACGTTTTTTTATTTTAGATCGATTTAAACCGGATCATACATACAATCTCCAGTGATTGCCAGGCGGGAAGTCCATTCTCTAAAGCCCAGTTCAGACCAAAGATTCGCGACGAGACCAAACAGTTTTAGAACGTTGCAGGGAAAAGTTGCAGCGGTCTGAACCGGCCCGTCTCAGCTCGACTCAAACCAGCTGATGGTGTCGCTGCGACTCAGCCTGTCGAGTCGCAGAGGCTGGTTTTAGAACGTAAGACACGTCACCTGTTTCAACAGCTAATAGAGAAGTCAGTTGGTAAAGTCAGCTATAAACTACAGAAATGAAATGATCCATTTTAATGTTACGAAACAGCTGGTAGAAATTGCAGAGCTTTAGACAGAGCTTCAACGACCGCCCGAAAGCACGGTAACGTTATATGGTGGAGAGAGGTAGAGAGTGACTGAATCAGAGAAATAAACCCTGTTTTTGCCGATTCATCACTAGAAATGCAACTGTAGCAAGCATCGCACTATCACTAACGTTATCCACATTCATATATAGATGCAACAAATGATATATCCAGTTACAAAAAAGCCTAAAAGTCGGAAATTAGGACAGAAGTGCAAAGAGTGGTTGTATGGAGATGATACACCGTCTCGTCTCGTCTCATTGGTGTGAACTGGCAGGTTTCAAGAATGCTGCAGACCAGCTCGTTGCAAGAAGTTGCAAGTTTCAACTCGTCTTGTCGCGACTCTTTGGTCTGAACTGGGCTTAAGGATTAACGCACAACTAAGAGTTAACAGAACCCCCTTTTTAATGACTGTCAGAATAATGGTCCTTTAAACTGTGCACTTTGTCAGTCTGGTCTAGAGGTTGCATTGCACGGTTTCCCCCAGTAAAGGTTGTTTATCCCGGTGATCTTTTTTTGACAAGGGCCCGGCTGGGACCAGTCATAGATTGATGGCAGCATTAATGTAGAGCCCGATAGTTTCTGTGATAACAGAATCCAGGATGGAATTGTGAAATTGAGAATTTAAAAAAGCTATAAGACAGATTCCATAGGGCCCTGCATTAAGTCAGTGCTGCACAGACACTGTTTGTATCCACCAGTCAAATTCTACATACACTGTTGCAGTGTGTGTTACTTGAATTAGTCAAACACTACAACCCATTTTCCAAACAAATCAATTAAATTATGCAAATCAGAGCAGCACTTCAGTGGGGCTGGGTCTTTCTGTTCATATGTGAGCAGGGGTGGCTGGTGAATTTTAAAAAGGTGAATGGATGGAAGGGATGTTGCTTTTGCGAGGGTGTTCATGGTGTGTGTGTGTGTGTGTGTGTGTGTGTGTGTGTGGCGTAAGCCAGCTTAATTTTCAGCCACGGCTGTTTGAAAGGTTAAGAGCGATCACTCTGCTGGAAGTGCGGCGCGACACTCCAGATGAATTCTGACGCCTATGAGCGTAGGTCATTATGACACACAGGGACCAAGGCCGGTTGAGAACTCCAGTTTGTGGGATTAATTAGTGAACTTCGTTGAGAGCTTAATGAAGCTATCAGGGTGCTTTTCAGTCATTCTCTACCCGCTTTTAAAGTAAATATATTCAAAATGGGAACACGAGTTTGGCTATGGATGAAGGGATTTGATTGTCACTCTGTAATTTTCGGTCTGACAACGTTGTAAGTGTGAGAGGCGTAGGTGGGCCCGTGACAAGGAGCTTGCTTTTCAGATGACAGCACCACAATGCTTGTCACTAGAATGTTTTCCTCCAATCAAAATCACATTATTCAAATCTTTGGAAATGTCAACAGAGCAAACTTTTGATACTTAATGCTTTAATTTCACTCCGAACGTCCATCAGCTCTCTGGGCCATGAGACAGAGCAAGAAGAGAACGTATGGCTCAATGACATCACCAGGATGCAATTTGTTAAAAAAAAAGCAGAGATGTTTTTTGATCATGCACAACAAAACAAAACATGCAAGAATTAAACCCCCCTTTCAGTACCGTGGATATAGGGCCAGCCATGCCAAAACACTTATTTATGCACATCAATATTCAATGGAAAATGATCTCAAAATGAAATAGCACAAAGTAGTGTCAACATAAAACACAGCGCTTTCAAGCCGGAGAGCGGAGAGAACGACAAAAACAAAATACTTTCACCCAGGAAACAATCATTCTTTCCTCGGGAGTGTTTAAATCCAAACCATGATCTTTTTCCTAAACTTAACCAGTCGTTTTGATGCATAAACTTAACTGTCAGCGCCACATGACGCTAACTTTTTCTGACTAAACTCCACTACCACGGCCCCTGAAAGGAGCGTCATCTGGCGGTGCCTGTAGCCGGCTCACAGTCACCTATTGGCGGCTAAACAACTGCCGCTGGTAGCCGGCGTCCCGGAGCTCTGTAGCGGCTAAATACAACCAGCAACTGCTGCTCTGATTTAATCGTTCTATAGCACTACAGACTGTTCACGTTACAGCCCTACTTAGTTTAAAATACGTCTATTTTAGGTATATAATATATGGTCTATTGGTGAAGTAGCATTGATCACTTTGGGGGGGGTACATTTTGTTCCCACCAGGGATAAAAATAATTTAGCAGAGGCAGGGATATGTAGACCAGAAAGGGGAAATCCCACGTATTCCGCCCAAAAATTCGCACCCTGGACATCAACCTTCCTAGAGGCTGTGGAAAGTTTGTCCTCCATTTTTGGCTCTCTGAATGCCAAAGAGGGCCTGACTGGGGTCAGAACAGCACAGTCCTATACAATGGGACACGGACCCACTCTGCACACCCACCATTTTCACACAGGTGCATTTCAAACACTAGAATCCTGATGACCCCCCCCCCGATTTTAAAGCTGAAAGACTTCCTTTGGTGAACATAGTGGAGCATTTAGCACCTAAAGAGCGAGATACTTAAACAGTGATGAGGCGATTTCATCTGACTTCTTTTGAGGTAAATAAATAAAATGTTTTCCAATTAGCCTTTATTCATTTCCTAAGCAACAATTTTGGAAATTCAAGGTTTTCGCCCGGCAGCGATGGTATGTAAAAAATACATACCGTGAAATAAATGATCTTGTAAAGTTTTCAGTTAATTTAATGGTGTAAAACTAAAGTGTAACTTATTCCCTTTCTAATGGAATGTCATTTTAACCATTTACTTTAGCTTTGTCTTTGTAAGAGTCAAAAGGAAAAAGGAAGCCAATACCGGTGAATTAGCTGTGCGCTACCCATGGCCATACTCGGACTCCCCTATATCCCCGCACTTTTTTTTCTGGGGGTATTAAATATATTAACAAGTTGCCCAAATTAACATTCATGCTTCAACAAGTCCAAATGATGCAGTTAAAGCTTCTTGATTTCCACTTTGAATAAAAGGTATACCGCCACCTGAGCGTCGCCCAAGCCTTCCTACTGCTTTCTCTGATCAAAGTCACTTTTATATACTAATCAGACATGTACATGTCTATGTACATATATGAAAATTTGCACAGAGATGCTTAGATGTGTGTAAATTACTTCTATTTGCACTTTTGGGGGAGATCGACCAGGAAAAGCAATGTGAAAAGACCGAAAACTGCGTCAGAGCGGATGTGTCCGGATATGACCGATAGCCACGAATGGTGTCCGAAACATGGACGCAGTTAATGTTACTAAAACGTGTTTTTTTTCAGTGAAATTCTTGGGGGCACTACATAGTGCATACATTTACACTCAGAATTCACACACTCCCGGGGCAGCCTCTAGCTCACCTGGTAGAGCGTGCGCACCATGTAGGCTCAGTCCTTGCCAGTGGACAAGGTTCAAATCCGACCCTAGGCCATATGTCATCCCCCCTCTCTCTGCCCCATTTGCTGTCTCTCTTCAGCTGTTCTAAATAAAGGAAAAATTTAAAAAGAAATGTAGACACTCTCAAAAAGATGTCCGACAGTAAATATTAGTTTGTCTGGAGGCTGTTGGATATCTGTGATGAACTGAAAATGTACAGACAAAGTTCTATTACATGACTGGTTGAGGTACCACCCAGACAGCTCATTATTTTTAATTAGCTCCACCTTTCCTGTCCCTTTACCACTGGCTTTGCACATAATGTTGCTGGTCTTTCTGTCACACACACCAGCCTATTGCAACACCAGTTGCCTGAGAGGGAAATTCCCCCTTACTTTTTGAAATCACAAATTTAGACGCATAAAGGTAAGAGCTTAGCGAAAGGTCTGCAGTTTGAATTATTAACTTGTAACTATACAAACATGAAGCAGGACATGACTGGAAAAAAATCTATGTGTGCTCTACTAAAGCCTCTCCATGAAAAGTACACACACACAGCATATCAACCGGTCTTTCTCCAGCAGGCTTAAGAGGAGATCTGAGATGATAGAACACAGATGTGCTCTTACTGTTTAGCATCAAGAGCCACCGTAACTCTAAACCCCAGGTTCCTATTTCAGACAACGACGTGTTTTTGGAAGATCTATGTGATGGAAAAAAAACATGTTATGGTTATGAAAATGGAAGGCTACGGTTTCCTGGCGGAGGGAGCGACAGTCAGAGTGTGGAAATGGTCAGATGTTGCTTGTTTTCCAATAGCCGCAGTTTCACTGCTTGTTATTTGCAAATTGTGTTACACAAACAAGCATGATTAACTTGATATCTCAGGAAATTGAATAATAGGCGGCCTCGTGGTTCACTGCAGAGAGGAAATAAGTTCTGTGATTGTGCTGCCAGGTTGTTGGTGTTCTGCTTGGCCCTTCAGTGCCAGATTGGGTTCAAGAGTTTGTCACAGAGGAAAATACAGCCGACAATTCCACTTTCGTGGACATTTCTATGATCCACAGCACATTTGTGACCAGTGGAAATGATGTTTTGGAATTTGAGATTTGATCTGCCAATTAGCGTGGTGGTTTCAGAGGTCAGACCATTGATGTCATCTTGTTTGATTCCAATCGTATGTTGTATTTATGATTCTCTTTTGTTTTTCTGTTGTTCTGTTTAGGTTCATCTTGGTCTTCAGCTGCCTGGTCCTCTCTGTGTTCTCAACCATCCCGGATCATCAGGTCTTCTCCTCCTACTGCCTCCTCATTCTGGTACGGAACTTGACAACCATCAGCCACAAGCAGTCTTGTATAAAGTACTTGAAAGCAATACTTGAGTAAAAGTACAAGTATCTCACCAGAAAATGACTTTGGTAGAAATTAAAGTCACCTTTTAGAGCATTACTTGAGTAAAATGTCTTCAAGTATTTGAAATTTACTGTACTTCAGAATCAAAAGTAATTTTACGATATTAAATGTACTTAACTATTAGAAGTATAAAAAAAAAAACTTTATTGTGGCTTCCTCGTAGTGAAGCATAATATTCATGGTTAACACACCTTCTTAAATATCAAATTCAAAGTCTGACATCAATAAAGAGAAAAAAGAATTTTTTGTTCACTCCAACGTAAGAAAACATTTCCTGCAAGTAGCGAGTAACGAAGAAGCTTAGGGGAAATGTAGAGGAGTAGAAGTATACATTATATTTAGGATATATAGTGGAGTAAAAGTGAACATTTCCAGAAATATAATAACTAAGTAAAGTACAGATACGTGAAAATTCTACTTAAGTACAGTAACAAAGTATTTGTACTTTGTTACATTACAGCACTGGCCACAAGGCATATTCTATCAACAAGTTCATGCTGTTTTCCTTTGTGATACATTTTCCCCATAGTTCTTATTTCCATACCTTTTGCTTTATTCCCTTACCCCCCTCAAACCAGAGGCTCGCCAATAAATGGGCTTGGCAAGTAGCAAGAAATTGCAGTTCAGATATCTATCTATCTATCTATCTATCTATCTATCCATCCACAGTGGTGGAAAGTAACTAAGCAGGCTACATTTACTCAAATACTGTCTTAAGTACCATTTTTAATGATTCAATTTTAGGGGACTTGCTTTACTTGAGTACTTCCATTGTATGATACACTTCTGCAAATAGAAATATTGTACTTTTTACTCTTTTAACTACATTTATCTTATTACAAAACATTGTTGTCAAGTGCTTAAACCTTACATTTTTCATACAGTGTGCAGTTAACTCTTGTATTTTCAATAAAAAATATATTTGGCCTAACTGCTGTTTCTAAGCCTTCTCAACACTGCCAGGAATAACATTGTTTTGGGTAAATACTAAATGTTTTACTTTTTGGGCCTAAAGGTAGTAAAATGTGTCTAAAATGACTGAAATCAGCATGTAAATACCCACCATGTGTACGTGTCAATGGTAGACTAGACATGACATTTAATGAGATTTACTGTAATTAACACTAAAACTACAACAAACAAACTATACAACAAAAAAATACAAAATATACATGCTGACCAGAATGTATCTATTTTTTAAAGAGTTAACTGAAGGAGCCTGCACTACATTTTCTGGAAGCTCGTTCTATGCTTTTACTGCACAAAGTGTGAAGGTTTTTTTTCTCTCTTTTCAGAGCAACACTTTAGTGGGAATCATTTTATGAGTTCCCTTTTAAATCATACCTATTATTCCAAAAGTGGATGACTGGCTCGGCTGTGATATCATATGTTCTGTGAACAAGCTTATAGACCTCAATTATGTCTCCTCTGTGTCTGCTGTATGCAAGTTGGTAATTGTAAACATTTTAACCTCACCTTATATGACCTCTCTTTCAGACCAAGAATTAGTTCAGTAGCTCTTCTAAACTTTCTTAATTGTTTTATATATTTTAATTTATAAGGACACCAGACTGAACTTGCAAATTCAAGATGAGATCTCACCAAGGATTTTTATAATGGTAAAATTATTTCCTTGCATACATTGAAAAAGATTGCTAGCATAGAGTTTGCCTTTATAATTCTTTTCTGAAATGTGCATGTGAAATTCAAGTGAACTATCAACCACTACACCTATATCCTTTTCCACTTCCACTTGCTAAATCACCAAATCTCCAACTGTATAATTAACATTAGCATTCAAATTCACAGTTTGTGAATGTTTACATTTATCTGGATTTCATTTTAGTAACTATCGGTCATACTAATTACTCATGCTACGGAGACCATCTTGAAGATGGGATATGTCAGTGTCCTTGTTAATTATCCTAAATATTTTTGTATCGTCCGCAAAAAGATATGCATCAGATTGTATCACATTTGGTAAATCATTTATATAGATACCAAAAAGTGAAGGGTCGAGCACAGATCCCTGTGGAACTCCAGAGGTCACTGGTTTTCAGCCTGTAGTGGTTCTGAAGTGTTCTCAATAGTAGCCAGAGCCCCTAACTGCATATATTGAAGTAGAAAATGGAATAATGTATAAATAGAAAACTTGAGCAGAGTGACTCGAGCTAATTGTGATTTAACAGTTCAGAAGGGAAATATTAAGTACTGAATTAGATTACAAAGAGTACCTCCTCTATATTAAATTTTCAGAACTAGACTTCTAGATCAGTGGCTCATTTTTGCCCCCCCTTAAACTGGAAACTTTACGGAAACTGTAACGGAAATTCCAGTAACACTAAATGGTTGGGATAGACTACCGGCTTGTTTTTGGGCAGTTTGCAGATTATCTATATCTGCATTTTATTTGCCCGATAACCGATAAGGTTAATGAATTAAAAAGTGTTCTACTTTGGCTCCGTTACAGCTCTGTGTCTGTCCCTCTGCTTCAGTTTCACACACCACTGAGTCTGACTTAATGTCCCGCCCACGGGGCTCAAGATCTGACTCTTGATCTTTTACTGGGTATTATGTTGAAAGTTTCTGACTTATTAAATAATTGCTTAAAGCATCTAAACAAAGTTTTATGTTGGATTTTGTAACATTCCAAAATCTTAATTTTGACTTAAAGATTTTCATTTTCACTGTATATGCATATCGGTTCCAAATGGTTATCAGTTTTATTAACTACTAATTATCAGTTTCGGTCTATCCCTACTAAATGGAATTCAAAGTTACCCTCATAAAGAAAGTCAGGAAGGAGAGAAGGAGTTACTAGTGGCAACAAGAGCAAAAATATTTTTCAAAAGCCTATAACTGAAAGGGGAGGTCACTTTTTTAGTCGAGCTTTTACGGCACATGATTACACCTGCTGCTACAATTTCAATTGAAAATTGCACTGCACTAATTGCATCACTGTTTTTATCTAATGGGAGCTGAATCAATGTGTGCACATTAACAGACGCATCAGATAAAATACTTTGTCAACCTGGCGTTCATTTTAACGAGAACAACATTGCGTTAATGATATAAATAATAATGGTATAAAAATACATGATAATGTAGGCCTATTTGTAATCCACACTGACAAGTAATGACTAACATATAATTCCTGGAAAGTAACATTAGTATCTTCTTTAACCATTACGAACACACTGCCAATAGCTATTGCTTCTGTCTTTTTGAACAGGAGTTTGTGATGATTGTGGTGTTTGGGATGGAGTACATCATCCGTATCTGGTCGGCGGGATGCTGCTGTCGCTACAGAGGATGGCAGGGACGACTTCGCTTTGCCAGGAAGCCTTTCTGCGTCATAGGTGAGTTATGATAAGGAGCACACCCTTTTGTTGAGTCTGTTTTGTGGAAACAGACACAGAAAATTCCACCCCCCCTCCCAAAACAAAAAGCTAGCTTTTCCAGCAGGAGTACCATTTCCTCTCCTTCATTGTTTCACCTTTCGGTTGCCTTCCACTAGCCCTCTAGTGGACCTCAGTTGTGCTTTCTGTTAATGGCGTCTGATGAAAGACGTAAGCAGGGTTCCACAGCACGCTATTGGCCATAGTTTGCTCGTGCCATTTACAGTTGTGGTCAGAGCTCATAAGAACAGAGAGCATTTACGTAATGAGGTTGCATTAGCCGACTTTTTTATTCTTTCCACTGTTTAGACATGGATCTCTCGGCTCATTCTTGGAAATTAGGGTGCTCGAGGGAGGGAGGGAGGGAGAGCAGGGCATAGAGTTTATGCAGGGTGCCGTGTGCTCCCATCGTCACACTTTGTAGCGGGTGCTGTAGTTTGCCAGCGCTGTGCGAAAAGGAGCATAACCAAAGGGCGAAAATAAAGTAATTGATAGAAAGGCTGGGAGAATGTGAAAGAGAGCGTGAACAAATGAGCGAGATAATGGGATAAAGTGAGAAAATGAAAGAGAAAATGACTTGGACTCAGAAGGCAGATGGAGGAGATGCAGGTACACAGGACACTTTACAGATAGAGTAGGTCTAGACCACACTAGACCCCCCCCAAGAGCAAGCATTTGGTGCGACAGTGACGAGGAAAAAACGTCCTTATAATAATATAATAATAACTTTTATTTATATAGTGCCTTTCAAGAATCCCAAGAACATGTGTTTGTGGCTTTGACAGATACAAGATAAAGATGAAAAAACATAAATTGTCTTTACAATCAAAATGATGCAGTATTACCAATCACACACATTTGGTGTCTGAACTATACTGTTTTTATACAAACTTTTAAACGGGAGTGTATGTTGTTTTAAAATCAACAAACAGCTCATCGTAAAATTCTGATTCGAAAACTATATAAATTCCTTCTTTTTTCTTAATTTTGTTTCTTGTTATAGGCAGCAAATGTACATGCATACGTGTTGTAGAATTTGCCCCTGGCCTTTCATATGTTTGTTCATGACTTAAAGGCGAATGAACAGACGCAAACACAAGTTTAATTTTCTGTGTGTTTTCCTTGGCTCTGGATTACTTTCTTACATCTAAGAAAACAACCCTGATGATTGTGTTTCAGCTTGGGCTTGGAGAATACACTATTTATTTTTTTAAGATTATTTTTTGGGCTTTTATTGACAGGACAGTTTAAATACAGGAAAGGGGAGAGAGAGGGGGGGCGACATGCAACAACGGGCCGAGGGTAGGATTCCACGCCGCGGCCGCTGCCAAGGACTCAGCCTACATGGGGCACACACTCTACTGGGTGAGCTAGTTCACCCCAGAATACACATTTTTATTGACAAACCTAGACGTTGGCATTGACCTGGCATGGAAGTTGTAATGCAATGACCCTGGATTTCGCGCCTCGTTCATTTCAATGAAGAACGGAGCAAGACATATTCGTATGAGGGGCCAGCACTTTGTCAGCGCTGTGGAGATAGGTCTGGCTACAGTGCCTATCTATTCTGGGATAGGGGGAAACACTCTTTGTCTTGTTTGTATTTCTCTGCGTTAAGCCCCAAAAGCAGAAGGGAAGGGACATGCGCTGGGTGCTTTATCCCAGCACTGTACATCTGTTGAGCCAGAATATGAGCGCATTGACACTGATAGGGGTTCATAACAGTAAAGTGTTTGATAAAAGGCTGTATCAGTCTACATTTACATTGCTACGTTTTGGTTTAAAAACGAATATGCTTTGCTACGTTTACACCTCGCATTCCCCGTGCTGTGGCGTTTCAGAGCCCCTAAACCGGAGACATTTGAAAACACTTCTGACCCCGTTTAGGTTTGGAATCTGCGGGATTGTTGCTGCAGTCTCAACGGCCGCAAACGGAGACCTTTGGCAACACCGACACTGACGCCAACGTTTCACCGCCTGACTGGGTCATGACGTCCCGGTCTCTGAGACTAAGCTACTAATGTTACCATGGCAACTACCAGCAACGGGCTGCGTATACACGCTGCCTCCTGTTTACCCCGGCACGCACATGTCCAGT
The DNA here is from genome assembly GCF_031162955.1 of Sander vitreus. Taxonomy (NCBI): domain Eukaryota; kingdom Metazoa; phylum Chordata; class Actinopteri; order Perciformes; family Percidae; genus Sander; species Sander vitreus. The sequence goes on along the minus strand of NC_135856.1, from coordinate 29,600,801 downwards.
ATACTAAAATGTTGATGAGATATGCGGTTTGGGCATGTTAGTTTAAATGCAGATTAGTTCTTCTACTGGAGCTAAAATCACTTGTGTGCATGAAGATCGCTTTTGGCTCCAAACTACGCTTAAAAACCAAAACGTAGCAATGTAAATGTAGCCTCATTTACAACTGTGGAATGCTGTAAGCCTGCTAGCCATGTTAGCTCCAGCAGTTTGCAACTACAACCCTACCCACCCTGTCTCTGGTCCTGCCTGTTTTTTTTTTGCTACACCATTCTAAAACAATTTGCTCAGAAAAATACTATCTGACTGCAACTTCAAGAGCTACCTGACACCCTTTTTTACCTTTTTTGAACATGCCCCCCTCGCAAATTTTAAAAATGAATTCAGAACCCTGACACATGCCTCAATGCCACCTCAGAATGCGATCGAAACACGAGGATTTAATGGAGGTTTGTTGGCCACATACGTCCTTCTGTCAATCACTTTCCTCACATTTTTCTCTCTACACCTTCAAAGGTAGTGAACCGGAGACTTTCATCTCCAGAGAGTCATTCATGTATTTGTCATGGTGTTGCTGCTGACTTTTCCCCCTTTTCCCTCTTCCCACTATGGGTCAAGTGGTTCATGGTTTATAAGAGAAGCCATTAGACACACCTTGGTCAGCATTTTCTCTCAAAAAACGGGTTCGTCAGAAGGACAGGAGATGAAGAGATGGTTCTAATATGAGGAAAAACCTCTTGCACAGAGGGAACTAGATAACACTACTCAAGAGTACAGTTTCACATGGCGCGTCATTGAAATGGACGATCTGTTTGTGAGAGGAGCAAAGGGCTGTTATTTCTTGAGTCATAGGAGCTTGTTACTTTAGTTGTCTGTGTTATTTGTGGGTTTGGTTTTATTCATTTGATCAGTGTGGTTTCTGTGAGGACTTCCTCTGATCAGAGTCAGCCTGCAGGCTGTTCTCATGAACCATTTGTTCTAGCCACGGAAAGTAATGCACTGTATAAGAACGCTCTGGTCGGGGTGGATGCGTGTGTCATAAAACACGGCTTTTATGAGGGGGAGTGGAGTTCGTGTCCCACAATAAACACAAGACTTTCACCCAGGAAACAGGTGTTTGTGTCCCGGGATTACTACTTAAAGGTATCGTAAGTGATGTTAATCCAATACACTTTTTGTCAAATTCACTGAATATCTCCTCAAGGTCTATTTTCAGTGTGCGCTGAAAACAATCCGGTGTTAATCCACCACCCTGGCTGTATAAATGGAAAACGAACAGAAAGGAGCGCACGAGCCATAAAGCACTATTCCAGCCAATCGACATGGCGGCGACAGTTGATGGTGGGGGGGGCAGCATGGGAATATGCCGGCCGGCCAGTAGTTATCTGATTGTAAATCTGGGGGGTGGAGCTTCTGAAGGGGGGGTTGTATTTGTTTGGCAGTTGAGTTCAAACATCAACAATCTTTGCGCAGAATCACTTACTGCACCTTTCTGAAATCTGAAACCTGTAGAGCAGGGGTCTTCAACGTTTTTTTATGCCAGGGACCCCTAAGCTGAAAGAGGGACCGAGTAGGGAGCCCCTTCTGCATACAGTATACTGTATACAATTGGGCCGAATGGATGAAAATGAATGGAAATGTATACATTTTATACATCATGTTTTAAAGTGCTCATATTATGCTTTTTGGCTTTTTCCCTTTCCTTTATTGTGTTATATATCTTTTTTGTGCACATTTATACAGTCCTTCCAGAAAAATGCGTTTTTTTTTTGTGATTGTTGCAGGCAAAAATCCTTGATTATGCGGCATGTTTTCTTAAAAAATGCGATGGAATATGCGGGATAGTTGTGCAATTTTATGCGATGAAATTGCAGGAACTTGCAAAAACGAAAGTGCGGCGTATTTGAAAAAATGCGGCCCCTGCATAAATATGTGGACTTTGGCTGATTATGCGTTATCACGTTTTTCTGGAGGGACTGGTTTATAGGTTTACAAAGTCAAAAAGCCCAAAGTCCACCCCAAAGGGACTTACCATCTCCAACAGAAAACACTGTTCACAAACTGCTCCAAACAGCTCTGTTGTAGTCCAGCCTTTACTTCCGTGACGAACGTGCGTCACTTTGTAACACACATTATAATGCTTGCCTAGCTGCTAGCGTGGCACTCCCTCATACTCTGCAACTGACTAGCTAGCAGTACGTACTGCGCATGTGCGATGCCCAACAAAGATGGGACAGAAGTGACATGTCTCACTCTGTAGCTAAAACAGAGAGCTCAACACACAGGGTGAAAAGAGGAGCTGCAGCAATGTGCAGTACAACAAATATATGGTGTTTTCTGAAAATTAAACCACATAAACCTGTTCTGGTACAACCTCTTAATACAATTATGAACCTGAAAATGAGCATAATATGAGCACTTTAATGTTAAACATACATGTGGAAAGCACAGAGAAAGCACAGTGAATCCTTAAGCTTAACTCTATGGCTACCATAGTGGCTACCTTACCTAGTAAGCATATATTTAATGTGTAAATTAAATGTTGTTTTCACAAATAGGCTAATTTATCTTTGCTTTTAATATTTTAATTGAAATTAATGTAGATTTTCAGACATATTTAAAAAAAAAAAAAAAAATTTAATTTTCAAAAAATGATTTTTTAAACATAATTTGGTGGCCCCTGCTGCACTAACTTTGAGGACCCCCTAGGTGTCACAGACCCCCTGTTGAAGATCTCTGCTGTAGAGGTTATAATCTCAGTGACATGCAGTGCAGTTCGCAGTGCGATATAGCCTATCACTGTAAAGCTTTTCACCGTAAATTTACAGTAATATACTGGCAGCAGCTTCGCCAGTAAACTACTGTTTATTTACAGTAAGCATACTGTTTTAAAAAAAAAAATGTTTTTCTGTAAATAGACATACAGTTTCTTACTGTATTATTTGAATTTACAGTAATGTACTGGCTGCAGTGTAATTCCTGCCTTTTCCTTTATTACAGTAAATACCTGTAATCTGTAACATTCACAGAGAGTGCTATAATATTATTTTCTCCCAGAATGCATGATCCTGCATAAAATTAACATTAAAACAGTAAGATACTGTGAGAATTGAGCTGTACATTTACATCAAAGATTTCTTCCCCACTGTCCTGTTTGTGTCCACACAAATATCAATGTGGTTGCCGGGCGACTTATCCGAACATATAAGTGCATATAGGAAGAGTACACAATACATTGTTGTACTGTTTTCGCCCATGGTGGATTATGTCAGCTCCAGGAACATGGAAGCTTTGTTGGGATAATTTACCACAGTGAGGGGTGAGAGGGAGGTGACCACAGTGAGTTGCTGTTATTGCAGCAACATGATAGACATCAAGCCAGTCCCACATATTCTGACCTCCAGGCTTGGATGAGCATCCTGCCTGTCTGTTTAATGGGCCAGTCTCACATTGAGATCAATATTAGTATGATATACTTGCCTTTAGGTTGGACTTTTAAGCTATTGGGGGGAACACTTCTCTGCTCCTATGACAAGTCTTTTCGATTTATTTTTGATGTTCGTAAGCGTGTAGCATTGTATTTATAGAACTTTATCCAGGGGGGGGGGAATCACTGTTGTTTCCCAGTAGTTGGGTGATACAAATGTTGCATTTGCATCACAGAGTCTTAAACCAATAATTTGAGTCCACGCTCAAATGTAATGAGCTCAGCTGGCCTGAATTACATGAGTGTTCATCGACAATGCAAGACATATAATGAAAATAAAAGATATAAACACAAAGATGACAAAAAAGTTTTAAAATGCAAAATGCCGGATAAAAGCACAGGTATACAAAATAACACAGCAGAAGACATGTCCTAAAATATTATTCCCATTAAGTAAAATATACTAGGACATTTATAAAACTAAAATGTATGATGCCTGGATAGCTCACCTGGTAGAGCGTGCGCCACATGTACAGAGGCTCAGTCCTCACCACAGCGGCTGTAGATTTAATTCCCACCTTTGTGGCCCTTTGCTGCATGTCATTCCCCCTTTCTCTCTCCAGTTTCATGTCAAAGCTTTCCCATCAAATAAAGGCCTTAAATGAAAAAAAAAAAAAAATCTTAAAAAAAACTTAAATGTATGAACATGACGCCAGATAACACTGTATTTGGATTCCAGGGTTGAGTCATAACGAGTTGCCTCCTGTGTGTATTTCCTCTGTGCCCTCCAGACATCATAGTGCTGATTGCATCAGTGGCGGTCGTGTCGGCGGGGAGCCAGAGCAACATCTTCGCCACCTCTGTGCTGCGGAGCCTGCGCTTCCTGCAGATCCTACGCATGGTGCGAATGGACAGAAGAGGAGGCACCTGGAAGCTGCTGGGCTCTGTGGTCTACGCACACAGCAAGGTGGGCTGCTGCAGATCAATGGCCCATACACACTAGTTGTTGTTGTGGTCGTAAGCTATAGGACAAGATCCCTGGGAGCTGACAAGGATTCTTGCTGATAATTGCTGCAACATAGCATCATGACTTTGTAAGCTCCAGTGTGATGTCGTGAAATTGCTACACCACCGAGTTGCCACATACTGCGGTGGAATGTAACTAAGTACATTTCTGCCCTACAAAGGAAAAAAGACCTTAACTCGCTAGAGTGTGGAACTTAGAAAAATTACTTTAAAGTTTTTTAGTTGTCCAGCCAAATTAATTATAGGTAGGGCACTGGAAATCTGGCAATGAGATGTTTTAGTAATGAAATGTATCTACATAAACAATCTGAAGCTCAAACTTGACTTTTTGACTTTTGACCTCTAGTTTGAAGTTACTATACTCTGCCTTTGTATTGTCTGCAAAAAGTGAGAAGTCACGCCAAGGTAAAAGGCATTAACTTCCACATTATCAATATTTGGTATTATATATTTTTGATGATTTACAATTACTTATATAGCCATCTACTTATTGCTATCCTGTACCCTAACTCAATTTGAGCGTTCCAAAATAAAGTCAAAAGCGATAACTGGTGTTACGGTGTTCTGCCTTAGTTTCTCCTGGGCTTTTGGAAGTTACTAGCCTGACGTCGTCATACTCAGATTCTAGTCAGAATATGAGTCTGATACTGCTCCATTGGGCTGTGATTATGGGGCGTGTTTCAACCGAACCAGGAAAGAAAATGCCTCTGCGCTCAATTGGATAGACCTTCAACCAATCGGAGCAACGGAGACAGACGTCACGGAAGCTGCAAGTCAAAGGCAGGCTTCAACAGAGCAAAGGCAGAGGCGGAAGTTTCCGTGTCGTGCGGACGGGTGTGGCAATGTGTATACATACGTGATCGCGGTTCTCTGTTCCTCTTTGAAAATGAATGCGCTGTCAATATCTTCTATAACAGACGCGATGGTGGAATCTACACATCTCAATTCTCCAGCGGCAGCCATCTTTGTTGTAAACAAATTTGATCATCTGTCCATCATCGTATAAAGCAAGCCCTGACAGTTTGATTGGTCCAAACAGCTCTGGTTCGAGCATAGTTGCTCCTCAACTGAAGTCCAGACCGAACTTCCCGACCTCAAATGTTGTGGGCGGGGCTAAGTTCGACTGGCATCCAGGCTAGGAAGTTACTGTTAACACAACCCTTTATTTTCTCGAAAACAACAACGAAATTGACTCAAGATACTCATCCACATGATAAAGGATGTCTTAAGTGTCCCAAAAATATCATTAGCTCGAAACGAAGTTACTGCCTTTTGCCTTTGCAGGGCAGATTTACTCAAGTACTGTTATTAAGTACAAATTTGAAGTACTTGTGTCACGCAGTAGTGTGAGGTCCTGTTTTACCAGCAAAAAAAGTGTACTTTTACTGAAGTAAAGGATCTAAATACTTCTTCAACTACTGCTGCTGTAGATATTGGTTGTAGTAAGTTTACATGCAGAGTACTAATTTAAATCAAAGATGAGAACATGAGTATTGTCATGAAATTAGATTAAGCATAACCAGTTCAACGTGTAATTACCAAATGTTATATGATTTAATATAGAAAGGTAATAAAAAGTGTTTTGGAACTTGAAGTATTAGACTCAGTGGTGGTATTGAAAGATTTAGAGCTTTTACTCTCTGGCCTACTCTTTTTTTGCCATTTCTTGCCTTTCTTTCCATAACTCACTCTCCTCTCTTTGTCCTCCGCCTCGGATCAACCCACACAGATCCATCAACTTCTTTTCACTGCTTAGATCAGTATTACCACACAGAAGCCAGGACAGGTCATTGTCACTGACATAGTTCTTCTTTGCTCGTAGCAAAGCTGCACATTCAAACTGAATAGCCAACATCACATTGAAAGGGCCACATAATGTAAGACTGTGATGCAGCGAGGATGTTTTGTAAGTTTTTTTTGTGCCACTGTAGATAATTTTATATATATATATATATATATATATATATATATATATATATATATATATATATATAATAGTTTTGGAGGTGTTCCAGGCACGTCCAGCTGGGAGGAGGCCTCGGGGGAGACCCAGGACTAGGTGGAGGGATTATATCTCCAACCTGGCCTGGGAACGCCTCGGGATCCCCCAGTCGGAGCTGGTTAATGTGGCCCGGGAAAGGGAAGTTTGGGGTCCCCTGCTGGAGCTGCTACCCCCGCGACCCGACCCCGGATAAGCGGATGAAGATGGATGGATGGATGGATGGATAATAGTTTTCAAAAGGGGGCCTTTCTTCCATTGATTATTAACGTTCATAAATAAGTGTTTTGGCATTGCTGGCTGACTGGCACTATATCCGTGGTATTGAAAGGGGGATTTAATTAATGCATTTTTGTTTTGTTGTGCATGATCAAAAAACATCTCCCCTCTGTCTGCAGGAGCTGGTAACCGCCTGGTACATCGGCTTCTTGGTTCTCATCTTCTCTTCGTTCCTCGTCTACCTCGTGGAGACCAAGTCCAACGATGAGTTTGCTACCTACGCTGATGCGTTGTGGTGGGGCACGGTGAGTCTGGGGGAAGATCTGTAGCTCTGCTTGCCAGGATTCATTAAGAACTCCTAATGGAAAGTAGGGCTGCACGACATGAGCGTGATAATGTTTTAAATATCGCGATAATGATATTACTTGCGATAAATAAACATATTAAAGTGTTCTCAGTTCTGCTGCTTTCAGTACAACAAAGCTTGTTGAATTTAAAGGTCCAGTGTGTAACTTGTTTAGTTGTTCATTATCAAAATCTTTGTTCACAAACTTGTCCTTTTTCATGAATATTTACCACCACTATTAATTCCAAGTATTCCTATTGGCTTGAAATTTTACATTTGCATTCACATGAACTGGGGTAGACGCTCCATATTCATGCGCCATCTTGAAATACGTTAGCCGGTAACGGACATACAGGACATACGGCTCCGCCTTTCGCGCTTTCGCTGTCACATGATAAACTCACAGGTGCTGCTAATGCTGATAATGGGTATCGTAGCTTCACGGCCCTGGCAAGTTTGAAGAAGGAAACATGGAGGACCACACGTATTCAAAATCCAAATTTCAGGAATAGGAGTCTTCTTCTTCGCCCAGAAAAATGAAAAATATATTGAAAAGAGCAAGAGACCGGCTTTTTGAAGCGTGAAGGCTACCGTAGCTGTAACACGTGGTGCGAGAGAGTTGATTGCGATATATGATCTCAACGCTAGATGGGAGAAATTCCTGCACATTGGACCTTTAAAACAAATGAAAGGAAATAATTTCCAACCTTCTTTTGTTGAACAAATTGAACATATAAGTGAATATAAAATCCACCACTAAAAAAAGAATGACAGTTACATTATAAAGTGCAGTTTTCTACCGATATTTTCTTTCAACTAACACAAAAAATCTCGGAGTGTTTTTTGCGACTTGTCGCAGCCTTTCGTGATGCGTTTATTGCGCCAGTTGATATCGCGATGACGATTAAAAAAAACAATATGTTGTGCATCCCTAATGGTAATGAATATTTTAGTAACTGCCTGACACGTTTTCATTCCACCTCCAATATATGTAGCTATCTGTTAGATTTCTTGAATTGATTTCTTTTCACAGCCACAGTATGGTTTCCTGGGCAAAAGGAGATCTCAAAGTTACTCGTAACAACTCAGCACTGTTACCTCTTCACAGAAATTGGTCCTGCATTGGACACTAATATTTTTCTCCTGTTCAGTCTGTCATTGCCTCTGAGCATTGACAGCTCCTCCATAAACATTAGCCCTGCATGGCTCCATTAAACACCATTTTCATACCGCCTCCAAAAATCATAATAATACCAAATGGCTGCAGCCGCCTTTGTCATGCAAGGCAATCAGAGTCTGAAAGATAATCATTCAATCAGTCTGCCAAAACAGCTAGATAGATGGATATATGTGTAGATAGATAGACAGATAAAGAGTACTGAAGACAAGCAAGGAGTTTTGCAAGCAGTATCTGCAGTTCCAGCCCACAGCCAGCTCCTGTCATTAAATGGTGAATACAGTCCATCAAATGCTTATTTTTCCTCCTGCTGAACATGTGAATAACTCTCTTCAAATGTGCTTAGGACCATCACTGCATATCATTATCAGAATTATCTCTGTTTCTTCCTTTATTATAACCTAATTCGCTGGCTCCTTCTTTTATCAAAACATTGTAATCTTCTCTTTGGTTCAGTGCAGTCAGTCAAAGGTGTAAGGTGTTACACTGCACTGCCTGAAGGCGTCATTTTAAAGTATGCCTCTATGTGGCACTCAAGCAGTATGCAAAAGGAAAAACACATGCAAATATAATACAGTTATGCACACCAAAAGACAAAAATAATGAAGGCAAATACTGAACATATGAGGTTAGTTAGACTAATCTAATAATTTAAAAGAAAACTGACACATCAAGATCAACATTTTCATTCAAGTCTGCCACAGGTGACTCCAAATGAACCCTCTTAATGTTAAGTTAATGTTAAATTAAATAAATGTTTCAGAAACCTCTGCCAGCAGCTCAATTCAATGAGTGGAATTTTGTTTTCGCTGCACAAAGCAGTAAAAACACTTTCTGATAAGGTGCCCTTATAAGGGTTAATAGGTTATGGCTTTCCACTGTTAATAATAAATAATTTGCTGAAGCTTTATAGATACTTTTGTCATTAATGACAACTTTTTGTGAAGAAATCCTTCAAATAAATGAGTCTGAGTAAATGTTAATGGATTGTTAAACTAAATTCATTAAGGAGCTAAAGAGAAGGATAAAGCAAGTGTCCTGCTGCACGAGGAGAAACACAGTCACGTCTAGGGAATGGCAGGCTTGGACCCAAATGTGCAGAGTGTGAAGGAGAGGAGGCAGCAGGTAGATTTTAAAGGTTTAATAAACAAAACAGCTTACAAACAAAAGGTGTCCTAAAGCAGTCAGGAAGAAACTGGCAACCGAGATCCAAACAAAAAACTAACAACCTGTAGACACTGATAACTAAGAGACGCACAAACCACAAAGAAGCAACTCGTGGGAGGAAATGCTGTGATTACGTTTGCATGCACATAATATTCCGAAAAAAAAAGTTTGCCAGCGGTGGTGGACTTGTTGGAGCGTGCAAACACAGCGTCCCTCTTTCATTCCTTCAACCAGCTTCTTGAAAAGGTCGGCCTAGCAATGTTTGTACATATCCAAAAACCTGTTGGTATCCAAGTCTTTAATCATGTTTAAAAGTAGCTGTGTTTCTCCTTCTTATCGGGTGTGCAGCCTTGCAAACTGTTGGTTGGTTGGTTTGTGTACAGCAACCACAGCAACGCACAGAGCTGACCATAACCCGTAAACAGGCAAGAGGCCGTAAACTGGGCGTAAAAACCCTGATTGAGACACATATTCTGAATGCGCTGTATACATGTCCAAATAATGCCTCTAACACCTGAATAATACCGGCATATCCCATATGTCTTAATCAGAAAATGTTATATTCGGAAAAAGGCCTTATTCAGAATATCCAACCGGAATATGCAGTTTACATGACCTGTATCAAATTCGGAATATTGTCATATTCTGAATAATAGTGGAATATTATGTGCATGTAAACGTAGTCACTGACAAGAGACAAAGAAAGCACAGAGACTAAATACACAAGGTAACGAGGGTAGGAACGAGGGACAGGTGACATAAGGGCTGAAGAACAGGTGGAACACATCAGGGCAGGGCAGACAATAGCTGTGTTCGAAACATTTCCCTCATTCACTCACACACTATTCCCTATAGTGTTTATTAAATAGTGAACTATATAAGGAACATCCAAACGAGATTTCGGACACTCTCTGAAAACACATTGTTACGTGACTTGCGTCAGGAGATGTGCCTATTATTTGTGCGACGGAGGCGGGCGCGCCCAGCATCATGTAAACAAACCAAAACTAAAATAGATCTAATAAAATAACACAACCATGAAACAAACAGGGAAACAACACAAACAGGGAATGAATAAACACAAGAAAACAGTAAAAACTACAACTGAAAACCCCAACCGTGACAAACACCAGCAAAGGGGATTTTTCACAGCCTGAACACCCAAAAGCTGTTCTTATTAATGGCTTTTAACTGATGTGTACAACACTGATAAACGATGTATTAACTGTGAATTAGTTTCAGTTGATAAAGGGTGTCTAATTAGAAAACGCTTCCAAAAGCAACATATCTTTCAAGAAACAACCTCCTTCAGCTGTTTAATGGCAACTTGTTTTTATCAAAGAAATAGTTTCTGAGCTTGCATTATATTGGTGTCATATCTATTTTGTTTTTCCAGATGATTTTCTTTCATCTGTATACATTGCCAGAGCCTCATTATGGGCATCATTCAGAACCTGATAATAAGTCATTTGTTTTCATAGATCACCCTGACAACCATTGGTTATGGGGACAAGACGCCAAAGACGTGGACGGGACGGATGCTGTCCGCAGGGTTTGCCCTCCTGGGCATCTCCTTCTTTGCCTTGCCAGCTGTAAGTCAGTATTCTTATATTGAATCCGTTCTTTTACGGTGTCAAAGAGCAGGCAGATGTTTCAGTGCTATTCTGACAGATTAATTTGTAAAGCGTTGAAGCTTTGGCCTTTGAAGATTACCTGAATGGAATATTTACTTTAAAGCTATCGTGCACAGCCATTTTTGTATTAATGGACAGCCGTTACATTCAAGCCAGTTGATACAAAGCTAATTAAGCCTATGAGCTAAACAAAACTCTCTGTTTTTTCTCAGTATGGCTATGTTGACTGGTGCCGGCAGGATTCTATTTCAAAGTACGCACAAAAACCGCCCGCCCTCTGAAACGGTTTACTGCGCCGGAAATCAGCTGTTCTTATAATCTTTAATGTTTATGACAGTGTGCTCCTAGCGTACTTTTATCATATCATAATGACCAGATCATGAAAACATTTTACTAAAGCGTTTTGTAAGAGAAAGAGAGAGGTGGATGCGCTCAGAGCAGACAGCTGTCATCAGCTGAGTCATAAAAATGAACATTCTGATTAATAGTGGATGGGTTGTTGGTGAAATATTGTAATGATCCAATTATTACTGTGAACACAGCAGAGAGCAGAACAGAGCTGCTGTCAGCTGCTGCTCCTGTGCGCATTCACGCATAATTATCATTAGTTGCGTTGTGTGTCTCACAGAAAAAAATACAGGATAAGGGCTGCCGGCGCCACTGGCTATGTTTACTAAATGGTGTGAAGATAATTACCTCTTCTTAAGAGTCCGTCATGTTTTTTAATCCATGGTCCTTGGCTACTAGCAACTGCGTGGAAGAGGGGCGGGCGTGGTGCGCGATCACGGAAGGCTTGTATTATGTCGATGCTCCGGCAGTTTTCTTGGCATTACTTAGAATTCCTGATGGGGGAGACAGGAACTATGCACTATAGCTTTAAGGAAATAAAATGTTATTGATGGAAATTAGTATACATTTACTTTTCCTTACCTCCTTAGACGGCTTTTGGAGGCTGTCCTCCCGCCAAAAACATCTCCCATAGGTTGTTTATTTGTTCATATATAGCTTCATATCATACATATATATATATATACATACTACCCTGACCCTGGCATTTTTCATGCAGACACAATGGACGTTCTCATACCTGTTGTGGTTTCTCTTTGTTTCTGTTGTAGTTTCTCAGCAGCTCAATTATACTTGAGTACACATGCATCCAGTATTTCATCCTATTAATATCATACAGGGTATTCTGGGCTCAGGCTTTGCCCTGAAGGTCCAGGAGCAGCACAGACAGAAGCACTTTGAGAAAAGGAGAAATCCAGCCGCCTACCTCATCCAGGTAAAGCAGACAGCCTGCTGTCTTACTGTTTCTCTGACACACATCAATTGTTTTTTGGGCTGGAAATAAAAAAAAACTGTTATAATGAATTGTTGCTGTTATTCAAAACAATACACCACAGCAACTAAGTAAACTGAATGCCTGCTCAATATAAAATGTGTTTAAATGATTTTACCATTCTCCAGTTTCCCTCTTACCTCCGTGGACTCTCTGAAACCCTGAAACTACCCAATAAAAAGCACATAGCATGTAGCTTCACTCTGTCCGGCCCTGTGCCCCTTCATCCTCACTTTGTTTAAACCCATAGACTGTAATAATAATGGATGAAGCTTCTGGGACTGAAAAGTGAAGCCAATGCGAAAGTATCTTAACTCCACTGGTTGCAAAAAAGAAGTCTGTTTCTATAGAAGTCTATGAGAAAATGGCTTCTCACTTAATTATTTTCCTCAGTCAACATTTTCATAATGGGTTTATGGTCTTAATCACTAGTTTCAAGTCTTCTTCAATACAGCACGATGTTCATTTAGTAAATTTTGGTCCCACTTATTTTAAAAATTGACAATAAAGCAGGGGATGCTTTAGGGGCGTGGCTACACGCTGACCTGTCAATCAGGACAGAGGCTTAGCAATGCTAACCATGGCACTGTGTTTTAATCAGGACAGATGGTGCATTCTATTTGTACTCGGGAGTCGGAATTTTCGAGTTATAAGTCAGAAACAAGCCCCCTGAAGTCGGATTTCTCCGAGCACCTCGCAGTACCCCGAGCAGCCGACCTCAAAATCCAACGTGGCTGCATCAACAGTAGTGAAAGCTGTAGTAATATACAGTTTATATATCTATATATGTCTTATTTGTGTATCATTAAATACGTTTTAAACACAGTTCTGTCCAAGGTTCTATCTGTGGATATTTGCGACGCTGTTTGTATGCATCAAAAACAGCGTAATGCGTTGTAATCAACTGGTATTGCTAACAATGGCTAATCTGAATAGAGCAAACTCCACAGTGAAATCCGACTTGTTTTAATGGAACGCGGTTAACTCGGGTGTGACGTTATTCCCAGCTCTGGCTTCGAAGGTAAATTAAATGCACTAAGAGGCATAGCAATGCTAACCATGGCACTGTCGACATTGAAATAGCCGTAAACTTGTTTTTGTCTTAAACTTTGACCCTCTCACTGTGTGTTTTCACTTCATTAAAGTTGAATGGAACATTTGGTCGCCTAAAAATGCCTTGTTTACCATTATGCAAACCAAGCTAGCTAGCTATGGCTAGCTGATAACTTATGGGAAAGTTTGTCGATCTTCTGTACTGCTGTACATGCAGATAAATGGTGGCAATACCCGGAGGTCAGCGCTTACCCATCGGTAAATCTCCACTGGATGACTCGCTTCAGAAGGGTTGAAAATCAGCAACTTTCCCTCTTTAGCGTTTACCACAGCACCATTGCAACCATAAACAACACTGGCTTGGTTGCGTCATCCTCCCCAGCTTCACCCTCTCGTCAGAAATCGCTACATCCGGTTGCAAAAAACCAAGATGGCGTTGTCCGTATCACCAAATTCAAGGCTTCAAAACAGCAGTCCATGAACCAAGTGGTGACGTCACGGGTGCTACGTCCACCATTTTTACAGTCTATAGTTTAAGCCCAGAAACACCATTTGGGCAAACCCATTCTTGCTATCCCTCTCTTGTCTGCTTCACACATTTCCTTCTCTTCCAGCCTGATCTTCACACACACCTTTTGTTTGACCCTGACTTTTATCGGTGCTGACCTCACGTTGTCCTCCTCATATATTTTTCTGTACACTTCCTTCTCGTCCTCTGCTCTCTCACCCTCCTTCCTCCCACATGCTTCTCCATTTCTCCCAACCCCCCCCCCCCTTTCCTGACTTCCACCTCCTCTTGTCTCCTCCTTCTCTTCACCCTGTCCGTCCCAATGTTGTACCAGGCTGCGTGGCGTTATTACTCCACCGACAGCACCAAGCCCTACCTGGACGCCACTTGGCGGCACTATGAGAGCCTCCTGCCTTCCCACAGGCATGTATCCATGCCTGACCTCCGCCCAGCCACAGACGTGACACACCTGTTGTTTGGTTTTCACTAATCAGCTATTTCATTTTTTTTCTTTTCTATTCTCCTCATCCTCTTCTTCCTTCTTACTCCCTCCTCTGCCTTGTTTTTGTTGTATTTACTTTTTTTTTAATCTTTTTTTTTTTTCTTTGTACCTTTTTCTTCCTGGTTTTGTGTATTCTGCATGCAGTGTGTTTGGCGTAGTTATGCGGCTGATGAGAACTCGGTTTCCATTGCTACCTGGAAGCCTCACTTGAAGGCGTTGCATACCTGCAGCCCTACAAAGTAGGTACAACTATGGCAGCTGGTGTCTGTATTTGGTGTCTGTGCCACTCAAGCCATTCATTCTGTATAGCTGTGGTTATCTTTTTAAAATGATTCCGATTTTCACTTTTTTTGTGCTCAGTCTTATTGCTCAACGTATCCGTGTTGCTCTCTCTATTGAACATATATATGCATTGATTTTAAATTTTTATTTTTCTCATGAGAAATTGGTTCACATCCATCAAAAAGACTGATCCTTTCCAGGCTCCATTAGTACTTGAATATAGCTTGCGTGAATTAATCTAACGCCGACTTCTAGGAAATCTCTTAATTTAATCTCTTTAATTTTTTGTTGCTATTATATAAATGACATTTTGTCCCTTCACCGAACTCGCACTAAGTCAGGCTCTCTGTATTTAAAGTAATTTGAGTGCTCAATGGGCCAGTGACTTTCACTGATGTTACTTTGAGGGTCTGAGGCAGCAATTTCAGCATTATCTCAGTATCTATTTATGATGGAAATTGTGGCCTCAATGAGCCAATTAAGCTTTTTTGAATTTGCAGCACTTCAGTCTCTTTAAATTGGGTGGCCACTAAGCACTAATGCCCTGACAAATCTAGAGGTACAGTGCATATACTTAAGTCTGTCAGTGGCTTTGGTAGCTGACTTATCTAAAATACGTGCATACACACAGACACAGTATATATCAATATAGACGAGTCTTCAACTTACAAGTCGAGTATGTGCATGCAGCATGGGGGTAGACAACGTATTGCCACGATGTCATGATAGCGTAAGGTTATTTACACTATTTAGCGATACAGCAACTTGCTGGAAAACAGTGAAATTATGTTTCTGGTCGCTCTCATCCTCACATTTCCAAAACTTATTGATACACATCTCTCAGCTCTAGCTAGCTAACATGTCACACATGGGCTCTGGGTTGTTTGCATTTCTTTAAACCATTCACAATGGTTTTGGGCAGCGCTAAGCTCCAGTCGCAGTGACGGTGGCTCTGCAAAATAGTCTCTGGGAGGAACTTGTTCTGCTGGAACATTTGCACGTAGGGAGGCCAGCTCTGGAAAGGCTAATTCCCCACAAAAGAAAACGCCACATACAATTTTAAATTAAGTTAACTGTTCATACTACAGTAACGTGAACTATTTAAATTAGCTGGATACATGGTTAAACCTCATTTGCTCGTACTTCGTCCTCAGCAATTCCGCCAATCGGTCCCAAAACCGTCGTTGCCATTTGCAGGAGGGCTTTCCATCTATCGTTGCCAATGAATGTTTCTGGTGATCTGTTTACAATGGAATACTTTATCTTGCCCGGCGTTAGCTACAGCTACCCCCCATGACTGCAGGGTTTTTACCTGGTCCTTCATTATTGCGAGAGGACACAACCAAAACCATAGTATTTTTCAGGCCAAGTCTCTGTGTTACCCTCGCTAGCGTAATGCAGACGATAGGCCATGCTTTGAAAATAACTTTCAATAACCGTTGGGCAAACATACTAGCCTGTCCCTGTTAGATAACATTAAATTCTACAGTGGGGCAAAAAAGTATTTAGTCAGCCACCAATTGTGCAAGTTCTCCCACTTAAAAAGATGAGAGAGGCCTGTAATTTTCATCATAGGTACACGTGAGAAAAAAAAAAATCCAGAAAATCACATTGTAGGATTTTTAATGAATTTATTTGCAAATTATGGTGGAAAATAAGTATTTGGTCAATAACAAAAGTTCATCTCAATACTTTGTTATATACCCTTTGTTGGAAATGACAGAGGTCAAACGTTTTCTGTAAGTCTTCACAAGGTTTTCACACACTGTTGCTGGTATTTGGGCCCATTCCTCCATGCAGATCTCCTCTAGAGCAGTGATGTTTTGGGGCTGTCGCTGGGCAACACGGACTTTCAACTCCCTCCAAAGATTTTCTATGGGGTTGAGATCTGGAGACTGGCTAGGCCACTCCAGGACCTTGAAATGCTTCTTACGAAGCCACTCCTTTGTTGCCCGGGCGGTGTGTTTGGGATCATTGTCATGCTGAAAGACCCAGCCACGTTTCATCTTCAATGCCCTTGCTAATGGAAGGAGGTTTTCACTCAAAATCTCACGATACATGGCCCCATTCATTCTTTCCTTTACACGGATCAGTGGTCCTGGTCCCTTTGCAGAAAAACAGCCCCAAAGCATGATGTTTCCAACCCCATGCTTCACAGTAGGTATGGTGTTCTTTGGATGCAACTCAGCATTCTTGATGGTAGCCTTTGTTACTTTGGTCCCATCTCTCTGCAGGTCATTCACTAGGTCCCCCCGTGTGGTTCTGGGATTTTTGCTCACCGTTCTTCTGATCATTTTGACCCCACAGGGTGAGATCTTGCGTGGAGCCCCAGATCGAGGGAGATTATTAGTGGTCTTGTATGTCTTCCATTTTCTTATAATTGCTCCCACCGTTGATTTCTTCACACCAAGCTGCTTACGTATTGCAGATTCAGTCTTCCCAGCCTGGTGCGGGTCTACAATTTTGTTTCTTGTGTCCTTTAACAGCTCTTTGGTCTTGGCCATAGTGGAGTTTGGAGTGTAACTGTTTGAGGTTGTGGACAGGTGCCATTAATACAGGTAACGAGTGGAGGACAGAGGAGCCTCTTAAAGAAGAAGTTACAGGTCTGTGAGAGCCAGAAATCTTGCTTGTTTGTAGGTGACCAAATACTTATTTTCCTGAGGAATTTGCAAATAAATTCATTACAAATCCTACAATGTGATTTTCTGGATTTTTTTTTCTCATTTTGAAGTGTACCTATGATGAAAATTACAGGCCTCATCTTTTTAAGTGGGAGAACTTGCACAATTGGTGGCTGACTAAATGCTTTTTTGCCCCACTGTATAAACATATTCTTTGTTAATCTTTACAATAAGTTAACCACAAGTTAAGAGCACATAACATTGCTTATTCTGGATATTATATTAGTAATGTCTGCATGTATGAGATATGTATACCATGCATTAGATGTCTAACTAACCACCATCTTATCCATGGCTCTGACCAGATCACTAGATGCTAGCTAACTCTCCACTCTTAGCTAACTGGGAGGGTTCCTTCGTGGGATATTGAACATTTTCCAACCATTATTTTTTGTAATTTTAACAGTTCAGGGCATTTAGCATGGCATTCAGTTTTTTTTCTAAACCCATCTATGGAGCCTGGAAATATTGTGAAACCATCTGCAAGGCATATAGTATGTAGTTATAGAGTCATATTGAACTGTACAAAAGACATACTCTGATTACAAAGACACTGCTTTAAGTGATTAAGTGAACAGATCTTCAGTCACTCAGTCACTATAATCTCTTGTTGCAAATGCTTCCTTAGATTGCCTGGATAGTCTGCATTGACATGCATGTATAGTGAGCCTGCTGTTTGTTAAGGTCTATTTCCCTGGAATGCTTCTGCAACAGTCGCTGACAAAGCCCTTAATTCAGTAATCTTTCTATCATGCTGATTTAGTGGACCACAGCAGTGTGTTTGCAGGTTTTAGCTCCTTAACTGCAAATCATGTACACCTAAAAAAAAATTTGAATGCAGGCTATACCATTTTCTTCCCTTTAACCTACATTTCTATGTATCCATTGATTTCCATCAATTTCTGTACAAAATAAAAAATAAATTACAACTCTTGTAACTGAAAAGCAGCAGACTCTTGAAACTTGCTTGGGTCCTGTAATCCATTGCCATGAACATCAAGTTAGTTATACTGTAACAATATCCCTTGGCTGGTGGGCACAGAGGTGTTTAATGTCAAGTTTTTCTTCAACAGCAGAATTTCCAATTTGTACTGTAGAAGATAATCCACATTGTTCATGGTGATCGCAGTTTTTATCTTGTTTAAAATAAATACTATCTTCTGCCAACCACAAGCCAATGACGACAACAGTACTGGGCAAATAGCCAATCAAATTGCAGCAGGGCAACAGGCAATCAGCCCCACTTAGCATCACATTTGTGCTATTTACTTTCATTGCCAAAGGCTTTGGGCATGCGTATCGTTGTTCACTCGGGGCACGTAACTTTGTGTTGAGTGTGGGGTTATCCCCACATAGCTGCCTCTTAAATTAAGCGCATTCAAATCACCATTTTAAACATATCATATACAGCCACTGATCTTAAATTGTAGAATAAGGAAACCAATTATGTTTCATGTCATGCATTTATGCAGATTGTTTTTAAACACACTTTCAGCTTTGCCCCACTTGTCCTAAGTGACTACTTAAAACGAGTATGCTAATACCAAACCAATTCAGACTAGATGTTCTCTGTTACATTACTTTATCAAGTTTCAAGAGTCTGCATATAGATGTTTATATTGTATTAAAATAAATGGAAGCCAATGGGAAAAATGCTGTCAAATGTCTGATACACAGCAGTGTGGTTTGCAACATGCTTAGCTGTAATGTAAAGTCTTTGTGATTTGTAATAAATGGGCTGCAACATGCAAAAGCATTGTTATGGTCCTTAAAGGACAATTGACACTGAATTATTATGAAAAGATGCTTTCTAATATATATTTTTTGCTTTCTTCTCAACTCCAGAAAGGAGCAGGGAGAGTCGACCACAAGGTTTGTAACTGCTGTTTCACTGAACATTCCAGGTCTTCCATTATGTTCCATAGGGCTGGGTATCAAACTTAAATACTTTTTCTGGGACTGACTGAGTAAAAAAAGTTAAAATTTTTGGATAGTTCCTTGGTTATTTTATTTTTTTTTTCAATTTTTATTTAAGCAAAGGTCTTGTGTGGCTGCTTGTGTATAAGAACACTTAACATTTAGAAGTTTGGTTTCTTTTGTAAAACGAAAGAAAGGATTTAGTAGAAAAACATGTTTAAATAATTTAAACCGAACTGAACGTGAAACTTAAGTTCCACTGTCATCATTTCCTTGCCCCACTTTCAGATAGTTCTATTTTAAAGATGATTTTTCCTTTTTTCATAGTGTTTACTCCTTTCTGTTATTTGAGTTTTAACTTAACCACAAACACACACACTTTGTATTAAAACGGCTGTGGCAGCAACATCAACAGCATATTGAGGAAATAAATCAGCTGACTGATTGACAAAAGCAGAGGACTTACCAGTTGACTGTGCATGCCGATTAATTTTGAAACAACTCAACCAAAGTTATCACTCACTCCGACCAATGGTGGACCAACAGCAACAGACTGAGCGACAGTTTTGCTTTCGCGTTTTGCTGATTAAAGTCCAGCTCTGTGTCATGGCAGTGTGGGCATTGTGTGCACATGAACAGTGTTTTAGATTCCCTTCACGGAGGTTTGTTAATATCCGCTGGATCTCGGCAGACCTCGGCTGCTCCAAACTCCGTGCACTGGCGCCACGGAGGGAAGCCAAACACCGTTCATCTGCACACACTGCCCACACAAAGATGGCACAGAGCTGGATTAAAAAGTAGTTCCTTAAAATATCCCTTTAATATAAAAATACTGAAAAGTGCTTAAGTGAACTTTAAAATAAGGACTCAACACAATTTTGCTATCTGTAAAAAAACTATAAGGTATGGTATTGCCACTAGTTTTAAAAAAATGTTTTAATGATATCCAGCCCTATTAAGGAGGACAATCATCAGTACAAAGCATAATACACCTAAATACTCCTTTTGCTCCACTTCTGTGTGAACTGCACTGTCACAGAGAGAGTAAAGTCAGGAGGTGTTAAAGGCTGCGGGTGATGAAATGTAGACCTTCTAATAGCCACTTTTACTCTAGCACTCTGTATGACTCATTGTTTTATGTTAACGTTTTGTGCTCTCATCTATGTTTCTTTTTTATCACTGGTTCTTCTCTCCAAAAAACACACATACAGTACATGCACATGCTGAGGCTCTCAAATACAAGCAACCATACACATACTTGCATGCCCACACATTCTTTCCCCTATTTTTTAACCATCCTTTTGCCTCAGCTACCTACTATGCTCTTATTAGAAAGTATGCTTTCTTGGAGCCTGTCTTCATGTTACCAAATGTTCTGATGATATCCTGACGGTAGTCTTTTAGCTAATGCATTTTTAGAATCACAAGGGGAGGACAGCATGCAGGGTAGTGAGGGCTGAGTGATGTAATATGTTGTGTTTATGAAACACTAAGCAAATGTTTGTCTGTAAACCACCTGAGCAACCAGTTGTACTGTTTTTCCCTTGAGCCATGTGTCATATATGAACTATACCACATTGCAGAGGAAAAATCAATTAAATAAATAACCAATTTATAGGGAATCAGCCTTGCCTGCACACAGGTAAGAGCAGAATCCATCCCATGCAATCTTTAGCATGTCTTAAGAACGAGGCAGGAGAGCTCCAGCCTTCACCTTTTGTTTTTTTTCTTTGCAAACCCCTGACTCTATTTACATCTATACTGCTGAGCCGGAGAGGAAATTAAAAGCCACATTGTACAGTCCAACTGGAGCTGCCTTACTTTTTTTATTAACTAGATTAAATGTATTAATCTTCCAAGTAATATACCACATAAGTGCAATAATAAAACACAGCTGTAGGACAAAAAAATGAATGAAAAAAAACAACCAACTTCTGCATCTTTATGCCCTCCGTGAACCCACAAGTGTCTGTCTAAGGTTACTGGCCTCACACTGGTGACTCAGGCACTTGTTGCCATGGCCCAGCTGAATTCACATAGTTAAATGGGGGGACATGAAGTGCGTGAGTCACCAAATTGCAGCCTTTTTCAAATGGTGCTGTAGATGTTCATTTTCCCCTACTAAGTTCAATTGCCTCCGTTCTGCCACTTGGAAATGTCAGTGGTTGACAAATGAAAGCGGCAACAGACACTCTGCTTTATTACGTTGTACTTCGTAGCCTTCAAACATTTAGTCTAACTAAGGATCATTGCATTTACAGGTTGACTTACTGTAATGCAGCATGAAAAAAGAAAGTAGTAGAAAGAATGGTTAAATTAAAAAAGGGCAAGTGGAAAAAAGGTGCGCTCTGTTTCACCTCACAAAAAATTCAGAGGTAAATACTTTCTCTCTGGTCCTGCATCATGTAACACATCACCATATGTTTATCTCCCCTTGGTGCTTTAGTAAAATTATTAGTAATAAACAGAAGCTACTGAGGAGGCGTACCACTCGGAAACATAGGTACACATCGTTTCTGCACCTCTGTTACATGACGTTTTTATTTGGGAATGCTGACTAATTCTTGGTGCATGAGTATCTGTAGCAGGCTGTGCAGCCTCAGAGAGGACAGAGTAACTAAATATTGCAGGAAGACATCCGTCACCTTTACAGTAACACACTATCTGCCTTTGTTTGATCTTTGCCTGAGTAATGTGCTACTCCTGCCTGTTGTGATTTTGGTTTTAACTACATTCTCTCTGTCAATAGTTGTACCAGGTTTCATTGTCAGTAGCAGTATCCTGTGAAATAATGAACATCTGCAAGCTTTTTCTTGACTACGGAGGGATCAAAATAATTATACGTCATAGACCACCATCATTTTTCTTTTCACGCAGCTCCTGGTGTTACACCTCAACTACATATCACACTGTGCTCCCCATATCTCAGATACAAACTTTAAACTATATGTTACTCCGGTTCTGGCCACTCAAACACATCATGTGCCTCTATATACACAATCAAAGATAAGTCTGGTGATATTTTATTTTTTCTTGTCAACAAATCCAATGAGAAGACCGAAACCAGCAATGGATTGATCCTAACTAGGATTGCTGTGTAGCCAGTGCCTGATATCTTCTTCCTCCGTGTCATAGAGCTCCATTGTTGTTTATAATCTTTTAAAACGCATCAGTGAGCCACACAGTTGCACTGGCTGAAGTTTTTCCCCTAGGTTGACTGCCTTAGCCTGTTACTCCCATTTTTTCCTTTCAAGCAAGTCTACTTTATGGTTTTAACCAAATGTACTCTGGCCCAGCTCAGTAAAAAACACCAAATCCATCAGCACGTTAGCGTGTTGTTCACTACAGAACCTGTTTGTAACTGTTTGTAACTACACAGTGCTGCGGAGGAGGGTCTGGCTAGTCCACACAGCATTGCGGGATGGGAGAGAAACGTGCTCTGGTTTATTGGCATGTCTTTAAACCAATCACAATCGTCCTGAGCGGCGCTAAGCGCCGGACGGAGCCCCGGTGCCTCTGCAAAATAGCCTCGGGAAGGAACTTGTTTTGGTGGAACGTGTACATTAAGAGGTTGTTTTAGTCGTGCGAGAGAAAACTCAGATTGGACAGATAGTCTAGCTAGCTGTCTGGATTTACCCTGCAGAGATCTGAGGAGCAGTTAACCATAGTCCTCATAAATCCACCGGAGTTTAAAATTACAACACAAAGAAAGTGTAAGGTAATGGACATCTGGCCAAAAAGAAGGACATCCGGCAGAATTCCCGGCAGCAACGGAGCAATCCCAGAAGTTGAACGTCGTGGATATAGACATGTCCACTTAAGTTTAATTTGACTCAATCAAAAGCTGTCCTGCTGATGTAAATCGTCACAAGAGCACCAAATGTGTATTAACTCACAGCTGAAAGTAGTACCCTACAAAATCACCTTTATTCCTGCTTAAGAATTGTTTGACAAAACGTAGTGCCGAGTTGGTTTAGGAAATGACTGAGCCTCTCTGTTATAAAATATTTACTTCTTCAGTAGGAACCAATGAGCTGGTGCCACAGAAAGGTTGAAGACCGACGAACGCATTGTTGGTTTTGATCCATTCATTCGATTTGCTGACAATAACAAAACTATATACGAACCTTATTCTTTGATGTTAAACTACTCATGTTCAATCCAAAATACAGTAACACTTTTAAATGAGCCATGCCTGATGCTTGTGCACCGCCTCTGCATGCAGTCATTATATATAGCCGCACAATCAGAGAATCAGCCACTCCCTTGCTTTCTTTACACTTCACCGTCCTGTTCCTTCCCTTACCACAAGTAATTTTCATCTATTTTCTTCCATAACCTCACTCTTTCATGACACTTTACATGGAACATATGTGCAAATAATACTATAGCTTTGAATGGGGATTTGTTGTAGGGTATGGTATGCAACATATATAATATAAGCATAAATGAAAGTGTAACAACATTTAATATGATAATGTGACATTGAGAGTCAATGTCAGTGGGGTCCAATTTAAAAAATGTGAACGCATCAAGGCACAAACTACACCACGCAGTCGAAGAATGATACCCAACCTGAGCTTGCATTTTGTGTAAAGCACCTGCTGCAGTGCTGCGATGCATGCTAGTCTCCATCTTGTCCTGCTGCCCCTCACCCTCATATTAGTAGATACAGTTCTGAATGGAGACATATGAAGAGATTGTGTAGAAACAGATTCATGCCAAAAGTCTTGGATCATTTATAGTGTTGCCCTAAACCTTACATCATTAACATGTCTTTATCTGTCATTCCACCTCTTCATAACATCGTTCCCTTCTTACTCTTCTCCCTACTCCAACTCCCCACTCTTTTCCACTCTTCATCCTCATTTCACTCCACAGTCAGAAGTTGAGCTTCAAGGACCGGGTGAGGATGGCGAGCCCTCGAGGTCAGAGCATCAAGAACAGGCAGACGTCTTCGGTGAACGACCGGCGCTCTCCGGTGGCTGATGCCGGGACAGAGGGCACCAGCCCTGCCAAGGTGCAGAAGAGCTGGAGCTTCAACGACCGCACACGCTTCAGACCCTCGCTCCGCCTAAAGAGCCAGTCGCGCTCCACCACTGATGGTGAGTGACTATGTCGCGTTATTATGGATCCCACTTGGTTTCTTGGCAAGACCCGCCCTATGAAAAAGCCCGATTGGTTGAGGTTAGGCATTGACCTTGAGTAGTTAAAGGTGCAGTAAGCGATGTTGCGCAAAGACTGTTGATATTTGAACTCAACTGCAAACTAATACAACCCCCCCTTCAGAAGCTCTGCCCCCCAGATTCATGGACAGTTAACTACTGGCCGGCACATTCACATGCTGCCTCCCCCCTCCTCACCCCCTACCATCAACTGGCGCCGCCTGTTGCTGATTGGCTGGAATAGTGTTATGTGGCTGGTGCACTCCTTTCTGTTTGTTTTCCATTTACACGTCAGGGCTGTGTATTAACTATGGATTTTCTTTCAGCGCACACAGAAAATAGAGAGCTAGGTGACCGTGAGGAGCTATTCGCTGAATTTGACAGAAACTGTATTGGATT
This sequence comes from Sander vitreus, assembly GCF_031162955.1. Classification (NCBI taxonomy): domain Eukaryota; kingdom Metazoa; phylum Chordata; class Actinopteri; order Perciformes; family Percidae; genus Sander; species Sander vitreus. The sequence goes on along the minus strand of NC_135856.1, from coordinate 29,575,963 downwards.
AACATCACTTACTATATCTTTAAGGTTAGGACAGCCTTCCGACCAATCGCAAGTCAATCACAGCTGTCAATCATGACGTTTCACCCCCTTTTTATAGCAGCAAATAACTAATAAAAACCAAACTGATCAGAAAAAAATTTGATTTCATACTTGAACACTGAAACACTTGAACAAACTTCAGCACGATAAGAACTACCTAAAATAACGTACTTTTACTATTTATGACCTATACTGCATAACCTTTGGACAGAGCCAAGTTTAGTTTGAATTGAAGGTCTCATGCTCTCCAAATATATAAAAAATAATTTTAGAAAAAACTTCCATGGTGCTTCCTGATGGAGGAACAGAAAGCAAATTTTTTTGCCAAAGCTGGTTATATTTACCGAACTTCTATTTGCGAATTAATGTATGTGGACCTCCAGCATCTATGATCAGAACTGTGTCCATAGCAAAGGTCTGCTATTCAGAAATAACAGACCAAAAAAGCTGTGTAGTAAGCGTGTATCTTCATATTTAACTAACAAAAATTAGTGATATCTTCTCATTGAACTCTAAGCAAGAAAGCAAATTAAATGTCAAACTATTCCTTTAAGTCCAAGCATGACATAACTGAACCCCCCAGTTTCACTTCATGTATGGTGGAATATTGGCTGACCATCCAACCCCCCAGAACTGGTTTTGCCCACAATTTCAGGCAGCTAAGTGGAGGAATGCTTATGGTTGTTTGCGTTTCCTTCCTTTGGCCTAGCAGTGCCAGCCTGGCAAGCCCTCCTGGGTAGCGGCCAGTTGGTGTTTGTGGTGGGTGGACTGATGGATTGATGGAAGGTGGGGGTGTCACATGGGGTGTCAGATCCAGCCAGCTGGCTGAGGCGTACTGGTGGAGAGGAATCAATAACAAAGCTAGCCAAAACCAATTTGCTTGGCTGGTTAGCCCCGCTCCGTATGATCGTTCACTGTCACTGACATGTTGGCTAACTGAGATGTTAGAAGTTGGGAAACATTTCATTTTCATTATAGGTGAAATAAGAAGTAAACTGTAGTTTAATAATCTGTTTTGTTTGATGGAGCACATCACAAATTAGGTGACACACTATCCCAGTCCCACATTATCTTCTTAATAACCACAGCTTTGACTCATTGTATCACACACACACACACACACACACACACACACACACACACACACACACACACACTTCAGCACATGCAGCTCTATCAAGAGACACTAATCTTGAGGCCTTTTACAGCATTTGGTTAAACTCTACAGTCCAGCTCTTATGGGGAAAAAATCGATACAGCAGAGTATCTTGATATTTTCTGTGGCAATACTGTATTGATACACGGACACCAAGTATCGATCTTTTATTATATAAATTGCATATGAGAATTTTATCTTCTATGACAGTGTTGGTCAGTTTGTCTGCTTGACAGTCCCATTTGCAGCAATCAAACTGAAGTGAGATGAACAAACGAAATGTATGTTTTTACTTTGTAGATAAAACAGATGTTTGGGGACATCATTTGAGAAAAGGTAATTGAAAAAGGTAATACATTGCAGTGTATTGCAGAATATCGCAATACGTTCAAAATCGCAATAATATTGTATCGTGATATTATTGTATCGTAGGACCTCTGGTGATCCCCAACCCTGGCTCTGATTTTGTAACCCTCTGCTGACCCACTCAGGGTGTCGTAACATAGGAGGCCCATAAACAGAGCTGCATTGTCATAAAGTTGTCACATTGTTAGTAATATATCTGCAGATCAATCAGATGCATGTTCTTTACTACTAGTCAGCGATTCCGGACAGCAGCTCAACAGTTTCTCTTTCAGTCTATAAGAACAACATATCTGTCTGTCTTTTACTCTTATTCAATCAGCATGTTTGCATGCATTGTTGTAACGTGATTGTTCCCTAGTATCACAATAATCAGACTTTGATGAAGTGCATTCGACTTCTGAGGAGTCTTACTGCTAGACTGCTAGAATCTAAGATAAGTACTTACTTTAAAAGGCTTCTCTGCTTCACTGTCACTGGATCTGCTGTCTTAGATTAAGTTGACTGCTTTTGTTTTGCTGTTTTCGCTCATTCTGCTGTTTTTGCTGTTGGCTTTGCTGCTTCTTCTGTTTCTGCTGTGTGTTTTGCTGGATTTGCTGCATTTTCTTACCCATAATTGTGGTACAAACTAGGGTTAGATTGGATTAGATAGATTAGATAGACTTTTATTAATCCCAAATTGGGAAATTCCAGTGCTACAGCATCAAAATATCAGACATTACAGAAATAAGACAGAAATAAAGATAAAAAAATACTGAGGAAGTTGGGTATTAAAATGTACAACTACTTAAATAGTATTTATAAAGATGTAAGTCAAACCTGTTTGTGCAAGTTGCAGTGCAGTATTGTGATGAGTCTTATCTAACACTCAGTGATGAAGTGTTAAAAAGTTGTATTGCCCGTGATAGGAAGGATTTTTTTTTTTTTGTAGTGGTCAGTGTGACACCGAAGCTGTCGGAGCCTCCTAGACTCTGTGCTAGGATTGCTCTGTGCCAGGGTTGCTCTGTGCTAGGGTTGCTCTGTGCTAGGGTTACCCTGTGATAGTTTTACTCTGTGCTAGTGTGGCTCTGTCACTGATTTGCTGGAAACTGAAACTGCCTATAGTGTGAAGTGTGCGGTTGGTAATCTGTGGTTAACGACTCTCCTATGCAGAGCCATCACCACCAGGGGCTTTGTCAACTGATTAGCAGGGGTGGGGCCTAAACACCTGTAGACAGTAATTTATGCCAGCTCCAATCAGGCCAGTGTTAAAGTGCCCTGATGTGAAGGTTACCATACCAAGCAATCATGGCAAAAGTTAGAACAGATTCCATAAAGGACTTATAAAATAAAGACATCGTCATCTACTTTGAAAGTATTTCTATTGAATGTCCTAAGGAAGTACAAACGCTTCACAATTGGCATCAAACTTCATGTTTTTATCAATCACTGTTCCCAGATACGTATTATATACTCTGCAATTGAAAGAATTATTGGAAGAATAAAAAATGTCCCTGGTGTACAGTCATGCAGGAAAGACGGATAAAATCGGATGCTTTTTTCGGAGCTGGGTGGGAGGAATATGATCACTGACTGCATGTCAGTTGGGGTTTTCAGACAGTAGTCATACTAATGCATCACATGTGAATGCACAGTCTGAGTCCCTGCCTCACAGTAAACGTTTGTTTTTTTTGCATTCAAGTAAAATGTCATTGGTGACATAAGGTAGTCTGTCAGGTTTTTGCCTAAAAGATCTTTCCTCACATGTTGCACTAAATGCTTGCTCTTGGGGGAATTGTTGGGTCTTTGTAAATTATAGTGAGTAAAGTGTCTTGAGATAACTCTTGTTATGATTTGATACTGTCAATAAAATTGAATTTATCAATGAAGAAACAAATAGAACATGTTTCTCCCCAGCAGCAGACTCCAATATGGCGGGGGAGGATGGCTTCGATGAGAAAGGCTGTCACTGCGAGATCATGGTGGAGGACTTGGTGCCTTCAGTCAAGGCTGTCATTAGAGCTGTCAGGTGAGTCAAAGCCTCCTTCATTCCAAATAATACTGTATTAGGGGTGGAACGGTACATGTATTCGTATTGAACCGAAACAGTACGGGCGTCTCAGATCGGTACATGAATTTACACGGAGAATACACGGTATAAAAATAAATAAAACTTGCGTGCAAATTAATTAATGTAATGTGGAACTACTGTTACATACGCGTTTCTTAGGGACACCTAATCTGTAGCCCCGCCTTAGCTCTGAAGCTCCCAAGCTCCGCCTACATGTCGAGTTGGTCCAGTGAGTCCACACGAAGCAAACTAGTCCCTTCCATATACAACCAAACACAGATGTACTGTAGCTGTATCCCTTCTTGCCTCGACCACAAATGGCTTCCGGGCCCATTTGCTTCGCAGTTTGCTCCGCTGTTAGTTCCGCTTTTAGCTCCGCCGTTAGCTTCGCCGTTAGCTTCGCTGTTTGCTGCTAGCTCCGCTGTTAGCGTGTGACGCTAACGCCACAATTCGCCAACTGCTCTGTGTAACCGAAGTTGCTCTTTTAACACCCCAGCTCTGTGTATTCACATATGAGAGCAGCGCTTGTCTCCCATATCACACTACTAGCTGATTGTCTTATTTTGTTTACAAGTTCCAGATGGAGTCTGGAGATGATGTGGGGTAGCCTACTTATTGTTTACTGTTTACATCTTACTTTATACGCTTCAGGCTGTTGCAGCTAGCTCAGGGGAGAGACTGGATGACACTAGGTGGTACAGCCTGAGACATGCACAATAAAAAAAATTGTCTTCTGCATTTTTGTTATGCTTTTCCCTCCACTGTACCGAACCGTGATGTCTGAACCGAGGTATGAACCGAACCGTGACTTCAGTGTACTGTTCCACCCCTATACTGTTTTTGTCTTGCATGCAAACAAACCCTGATTGCAACCCGCTGCCTTCTTGGGGCTCTCCTGATTGAACGTGCTCCGGGGATTAAAGTGACCGGACAAATATATATTTTCCGGTTAGTGCGTGCATTAACACTGCGAAGCTATGTAAAGGGAGAACAGGTGCAGTTAATACAGGTAATGAGTGGAGAACAGGAGGGCTTCTTAAAGAAAAACTAACAGGTCTGTGAGAGCCGGAGTTCTTACTGGTTGGTAGGTGATCAAATACTTATGTCATGCAATAAAATGCAAATTAATTATTTAAAAATCATACAATGTGATTTTCTGGATTTTTGTTTTAGATTCCGTCTCTCACATTTGAAGTGTACCTATGATAAAAATTACAGACCTCTACATGCTTTGTAAGTAGGAAAACCTGCAAAATCGGCAGTGTATCAAATACTTGTTCTCCCCACTGTATTCCATATGTACGGGGGATGATCCCCCTGAGGTCAGGTACGTGGATACTTCTTTTAGACACACCAGCTTGCCCGGCCACGCCCTATGCTATTTCCTATAAAGCACCTGTGCTGGCGTGGAATCACTGATTGTTTGATCTCCACCTGAACTCCTCAGGTGGAGATCATTGTACAGAAAATCCACATCCATCTAATATATAGAGATTTCTTTGGGATGTTCGTTATTGTTACAATAGAGCTCAACAGTCCCGCCCACAGCGGGTTCCGGAAGTAAAAATACAATGCAATTTCTCCATTGACAGTTGCAGTATAAGCCATAAACTTGTAACCGTTGATGGTAGACTTAAAACCAGCTTGCCAACATGACTAAGTGATTGTATATGCTCATATAGATGCCACAAATCATGGGGCACTAACCTTGTTTAGAGATAAATGTCTTTTATTCGCGACGTCTTGGATAAGTACTTCATTACCCACAATTCTGAACAATCCTACAGTGATGCCTCTGATTGGTGGAACTCATGCTGGTGAGGAGGGGGGGTGTCAGTACCCAATCTGTGCTGCCTGCACGATCCGTCACGAGGAATTACGTTTGCACAAATCACGATCTTTTCCACGCTTCTGACGTTAGCCTCTGCCGGGAAGCTAACATTAGTTTAGCTAACAGCTAATTCGGCTAACCGCTAGCTGACAGCTTGATTCAGTCTAAAATAACGTTAACTCAAACTTAACACTGGGTAAAGCCGTCTACAGCTGACGTAACAGCCGTTATATATGTTAACGGTTATTTTCAGGTTTTATTTTGAGGGTCTTTTAAAGTTATTACATGCTGTCTCAGCTAGCGGTGGTTTATGGGAGGAGTAGTTCCTTTGCTCTGAGATGACGATATGTACACAGTCTTGTACCTTTGACTTTTTGGGGATTTTCTGTTCATTTTTTTACTCGAAATGATACGTTGTATGCTTATGAGTCACGTACCACCTGGTTAGCCTAAGGCATGGTCTAAAACTCTTTATACGGATTTTTCCAGACGTCAATGGGAGAAATGAATCAGAAATTTCCTTCCGGAACCCAAGGTCTCTCAGAAGAGGGGCGGGACTGTTGAACTCTATATAAAGTGTTGTACTTCTTTTCAGCTCCATGTGTAGTAAACGGATGTTATGTATTTATGCCTTATTTCATGAGGAGAATGTGATTGGTGCAGACCCACAGCCACTTTCTATTAAAATGGTTTCAGTGTCTCATACTATTTGCCTGATGAAGGTCTAGTACCGAAACGTTGCCATTCAATTGATCTTAGGAAGTTACACTGCCATTTTCCTGAAAATGTTTTTCCAAAGTTGGAACAATTTTGCTTATGTTACATCTAGCAACATTTGAATTAAAATCTGATAATTGGTAGGCTGTTTGATCACTCTATCAATCCACACCCACACAGTCCTGATGAAGCTCATTTGAGAGTTAAAGTCCTCCTAATGTATTTATAACATTGATTGTTTCTTAATTAATTCTGACGATTTTATGTTTTGGAGAAATTCCAGAACTGAAGCCAGGCTCAGTTGTATTGCTGTCTGTGCTTGCCGATCCTTTCCTCTCTCCTCAGAAATTCACACATTCGGTCAAATACTCATGAATTTTGCCTCGAGGCTCCACAGGTGCATACAGCACATTCATAGAGTTGCTTTTGAGTGATAGTTTTACATGCACACCGCTAAAATAAGCAGCCATAACCTCATTGGTTATTTGGGATGTTTTACAATGTAGTGATTGTTTAGGTGTTCTGACTGTTTGCATTGGTGTGAAGAAACACATACAAAAAAACAAGGAAAACAACATGTGCAGCTTGATGTGTTTTCATTAGCTGGAGTCTGTAAAATAGCTCAGCTTCATACATACAAACATACATACACACATACATACATACATATGTACGTACATACATACGTACATACATACATACATACATGCAGCCTCTTTTTTCTAATGTTAAATAGTTATATGTAGTATGTGGTATTTGTTTCTGTATTTATTGTTTGTTTATTTCATATTAATGTTAAATATGTTTATGTATGAACCAACAACCAAGGCAAATTCCTCTTAAGGGCTACTTACTTGGCAATAAATCCTTTTCCGATTCTAATTCTGATTCAGGGAGAAAAACTGACTGTATAACAGCTCCCCCTGGTGGATGATATATGAACTTATCTGCTGTTTGTGCAGGATAATGAAGTTCCATGTAGCCAAGAAGAAGTTTAAGGAGACCCTGCGTCCTTATGATGTCAAGGATGTGATCGAACAGTACTCTGCCGGTCACCTGGACATGCTGTGTCGCATCAAGAGCCTGCAGACCAGGTAGGAATGACCACAGGCCACACACACTGCATGACAACACAGAGTACCCCCAAGGATTCTTCAAGTTCATTTTAAGACTTTTCAAGACATTTTTGATACCACCTAGGATGAATTTCAAAGCCAACTTCATGGTCATATCAGTGTGGATTCTAAGCCAGAGAAAAAGTATTCACCATAAAAGTATTTACCATGTAACGTTACCTGAATTTAATTAAATATTTTTGTGAATTGTGTGTACTCTGTTTGTACATAAAATTAATACAAAAAATGTCTTGTATACTATGAAACCAAAAATACAAAATAAAGTGAATTAAAGAAAATTCAAGGAAACCCCCACAAAATATTTCTTTATGACGTTACGGCATTTATTTAATCCTATGATAGGACAATTAAAAAATGTAAGACGATATTGTAAACGATATTTAATACTAATAATAATCAAAACGAAACTCAAATACTTTTAAGGCCTTATTTTTAGAATATTAAATGTGAGACTTTTTAAAGGTGCCCTGCCACACAAAACCGTTTTTACTTATATTTTTTAAAACATGTTAGGTCCATATGTGTTTGTGTTATGTTGTGAATGTGAAAATGAACTGCTAACTCCTCTGTCAGCTCTAGCCACTGAAAAGAAATAAGTGGAGAAATCAGGCCATTTACAAAAGTTGGTCAGTCTGAGGTGGTGTTGCCTGAGCTCATTACTATTCATGAGCTCGCCCAGTTGCGCTGGGTAAAGGATGCTGATAGCCAGGCTCTCATTGGCTAGCTGTTAGCCAATCAGAGTCAAGCAGCTTAGCTCGTTGAATATTAATGACAACTGGCACAAATCGAGCAGAGTCTTCCTGCAGGCTTTCTATACCACGATAGAATGGCTTGAAACAAGGTAACCAAGGCATTTTTTTCCACAAAAAATGTTATAGAGTCCATGGTAGAACTTCAGACATTACCACAAAGTAATGAAATACGTGTAGCAGGGCACCTTTAAATACTTTTAAGACTAGAGATGTATGCCCACACTCAGGGCTTTAAATTACCACCTGCCAACCCGCCAAATGTGGGTAAAAATTACCTTTGGCGGGTAACATTTTAAATCTAGTAGCCAGTTTGGCCGGTTGATAAGGAAGCAAACAACTCTGCGTCTGTTTGAATCGGCCGGCTGCAGAAACGATGCAACAAGTCAGAAATGTGGGCGGTTTTTGTGTTTGGCTTGGAAACATAATATTTATCTGGCAACACTGCTTGTAGAACTAATCCTACATTTCCCATGAACACTATGTTGTGACGTGGGCTACGTGCCTAGCGTGTGGTATCGATTACGAGAAGACGAACAGAACGGTGCAAAACAAACCAGAGGAGCTGAAATCAAAGTAAAGTTAATTAGGAAAAAAACAAAAACAAACATGGCTAGCATGTGTGTATATGTGCACCTGCACTCATACCTTATACATGCATGGGTATATGTGTGTGCTACGCGGGTGTCTGTGTTCTTTGCATTTTTGTGATTTTGTCTGTGCGTGTTTATACATGTGTACCTCTACGTGTGTGTGTTCCCTTTGCTTTCCTCACAGGCTGGACATGATAGTAGGCCCACAGCCCCTGAGCAGCCGGGCCAAGACCTTTTCCTCCCCCTCCCTGCCTGTCTATTACAGCCAGGGCAGAAAGAACTCCACCCAGGGGTCAGAATAACACCCCCATCCTTCACATGTCCTATGGGTTCAGTTGGCTTGTCATTCATTCAATTCAGGAGGTGGTATGCTCATGTATTTGCTCCATAGGGCAAATATGAGAAAATGGCTCAATATGGTGGAAAATAGTAAAAACTACAAATTTGATGCCAGGGCTCTAGATTGATTGCCTGATATAATAGAATATATGATTTCTTGCTGTAATGGCCGTGGGATCAAAACATTTGGTTTTAGTGGGTTATATTGTGGACATCTGGGTCTGAGTGTGTAAATGTATTTTGAATACACAGTTTATTTTTGACTTAAATATAGGAACTGATGTTGAACTTCCAAAATTTGAGGAAAAACTCACACTCTTACCCCAAATCATACCATATGCATTAATGGTCCATTTGACCATTTGGTTTTCCTTTCATAAATGGGTATTAAAAAACAAAAAATAAGTTGTTGCTTGATTTTCGTTTGAAAAAACAAAATCTAAAATTTAAATACAAGGCGTTTTTTCCTTTTCATGGTCAAAAGCTATGACCAAATTAAAAAATAAATTAAAATGGTTAAAAAACAGAAAAACGGAAATATCTGGATTATAAAACAAAGTTTAAACTTTCCTCTTTGAATTGATTGACCTGGAAGTGCACTGCTCTTTTCTCACAAACTTTCCTGTCTTTTCCTGTCCTGAATATGAAGTCATCCACTAACAAAACTCAAGAAAAATGCAATATATTGAGTTTGGTTCTGTTCAAATTTGCACTACATTTGGATAGAAACCTCATTAATGTTGGCTAACCACAAAAAAACAATGTGGGAATTTCAAATGTTTTGCTCAAATTAATACACTTTTTGTGACATTGCATGTCTCTGGTATGACCACATCAAGTGGCAAACCACAAATGTATAAAAACACACATTCAAGAAAGACACACTTTTAGATGGGAGTCTAGTTTGGTGTTGGAAGATCATGTCAAAGCTTTAATAGTTTATTTCTCCAAAATGTTGGTGGCATTACAATTGCATGACATTGCATTGGCTTATCTCTGCTCTGTGTTGAATTGAACCCTATTAACAAATGAAACTTTATCAACCAGATTCTGCTGAACCTCACTGGATTGAACAGGAATAGTGTTTCTGTAAGAGCTGAATGAGACAAAGACACTGAATGTGTGCTGTAAAACTAAAGGAATACAAGACTTCATTCAGTATCAACCTCTTAACTGTTTAATACAGAAACAGTAGAAACACATTCGGGAAACATGCCATCCTTACGTTTGATAATGTTTTCTCATCCAGTGAGGAAGTCTAACCTCTCATTTGCCTGTATTTGTTGGAAAAGAAGCTGTGCTTGGGGTAATCTATAATTCTGTTGCAGTTTCAACCTTCCTTCCTCTCTGTGGGCTGACTCGCGGATTTCCACTTTCTTCACTTTCTTCTGTCATTAATGTCTTATTGTCTTTGCATGTGCTTGTCTGTGTGTGTGTGTGTGTGTGTGTGTGTGTGTGTGTGTGTGTGTGTGTGTGTGTGTGTGTTCCAGAGTGGACCAGATCCTCGGGAAAGGCCAGATTCCTCTGGATAAGAAGATTCGGGAGAAGCTGCTGTCTGATGGAGATATTTTAGAGGACATGAGCATGCTGGGTCGAGTCTGTAAGGTGGAGCGGCAGGTCCGTTTGTTTTATTTTCTAATAGTGTGTTAAATAACCAGCAACCAGTATGCATTTACTCTACACGCTTCTGGCACAGAGCCATTCCTCTTATTGATGTGCAGTGGCCTGTAACTGGTTGTCATGAATAGAAATAAGCCAGTTAGTTACACCAGAGGCATATGGATAATTCCACATTGTCAATAAAATATAATTCTACTGATACATTCACATTTCCTTCTTAACAAACGTTTGAAACAAACAAACAATGGACACGTTGTACCAGTGTACACTAGTGTCCATACTTAGGTAAACAAAACAAAATGAATCCACATTAGCATCCCCACTGTGTGTGAAGCACCCCCACTTTGGGAACCACTGAACTGGCGCTTAACCACTGCTAGTACTAACTCTGCTTGACTCGGCCGCGGTGCCCCGTCCTCCATTTTCCATTGTAACTTAGTGGTGCGTTCATGCCACCTGGGAATATCAGGGACCGCCCTCGTGATTACGTTGTTTTTCTGACTGCCAGCGTTCACATGGTCGGGATGCATGTTCTTCTTCTGCTGTTATATTGGCGTTTGGCATAACAACTGTTGAGCATAGCCTAGAGCATCAGGTGTGTGAAAACATGGAGGGCACAATAACAAAAGAATTGCTGCTGTTTTCTTATGCGAGCATACAAACAGCACATCGACAGGTGTTTGTTTGTGTTATCTGCAGGACAACGAATGGGAAAGGACACGGATAAGGTGTTGTTTTTTTATACATAGGCCTATTTATGAATAATTTGAAACATGTTATGTCTGTGTATGTTTCTTGGCAGATGCGTTTGTCCACAATAAACAGTTTATTGTCATTGAAATATTTTCAGTGAACCAAAGTCGCCTATATCAAATGTCCGTTGTCAACAATGCGTCACCAACTGGGAAACTCTGTTAGCAAAATCAACCCGTTTCCCACCTCTGATTCCCACATGAAGCGACGTGAATGATGACGTTTTCACTGGGAAAAATGTTTTTCCGATGCCCATGAAAGCACGGTTAGTAGCGTGAGGCGAGCGTGGCTGGTCGTCATAGCGCCGCCGCAGGAAACTGCCGCAACCTAACGCGACACACAGAACAGAACATCGAAGGTGTGTTGTTTTTTTCGTCATGTGGCTGTTGCCACAGCAAGAAGACAAATTTTGTTTCAAAAGAAGCTGGAGGCAGCAAAAAAAACACAGCTGGCTAAACTATTTAAAAATGGCAGATTTGTTTAGGGCACCCCCGTCCGTCGCTAGCAATGATGACGCAGTGATTAGTGATGATTCTCTCCGACCAATCAGTAGTCTGCAGGTTTTCACGTCACCTTTTGGTATCGCCTCAGCTCGCTTGGAACCTTGATGGAGTTGATAGTAAAAAGAAGTACCTGTTAGCTACTGCCAGGTACTTATTTTCAAAATGGAAAAACAAAAAAGGCGAGGAGAGTCGAGGCGAGTCGAGCAGGTACCATGTAATGGAAAAACGCCTTTCACATTATCTGCAAGTAATACTGTGAAATAGTTCAGTGTTACAGCAACAAACGTGGTAACATCACAGTTGCAACAATGCTACAGCTGTTTGTGAAGTAATAGTAGTATGTATCTCCGCCTAAAACCTAAAATGTCACTTTTTTGTGCGTAAAACCAAGTGCAACTATGAATTACTATAATTATACCAATGTCTCTTTCAAGAGAGACTGTTGCAATGTGCGCCATGATCCCCATATTGAAACGATATTGCGTCCAACCCCACCTCTTATGCTACCAGAATAATTAGAGAAATGTGATAATCATATACAAAACCGTATGCTTTTTTTTTAGTACATTACAACTTTTGTTTAACAAGTCCGTCCCCCCCCAATCCCAGCCCACAACAGTTTATCTCTTAAAGCCCCTCTTAATGTTGCAGGTTAACAACCACTGTTGATTAATAGGTACATAAAGCACTCAACATATGTATATAATTGTTAAAAATGTCAAAATGTGTTTTTTGTCGTTTTTGTTGGTATTAGTGTTGGTTTTTTAACGCAATTCGGTGATAACGTCACGTTAGGATGCCTCACTTCACTCCTACGAGATGGGTGGGTTTTTGTTACATTACACACAAAGCTAACTGGCGGAATTAGCTAACGTTGCGTAGCCAGCCAGCTACTTCGGCAGTAGTTTCAGCGAGCTAACCACGACAGCTAACACATCCACAAGTGTCTCTATTTCAAACATCACTGCAGGTTGACTGCTTTTAGCAGCAGAGGTTGATTGTGGGCGACAATACTGTCGTGGTTAGCTCGCTCAAAACTACTGCCAATTGCCGAAGTAGCTGGCTGGCTACGCAATGTTAGCTAATGTCCGCTAGCATACGTACAGGCTAACTATAGCCAGTTAGCTTTGTGTGTAACGTAACAAAAACCCACCCATCTCGTACAAGCGAAGCTTAACATTTAATTCAATAAAACTATGGTACAAAAGGAGCACTAATGCCACAGGTCTTATGTTGACAACGTGGACGCAGATATAGGAAACTCCGAAGGCAGTCGTAATATTTACCTAGCTAGCAGTCTAGGCTAACGCTGTTGCGCTAACGTTAGCAAACGTCTGTGTAGCTAGCTGTCTAAACTTGTGAAAAGCCGAACAGCATCCCCGTCCAAGCTGTGTTTCACTTTCCCTCCAATATTATTATACACATAATAAAGACACATGGACTCGGTCGAGACCAAAAGCCATATTTTGCAAGACCAGTGGCACAGACCGAGACCATAGACAGTGAACCAAGACGGGGCTTTCGTCTGTCGTCTCCCCAACGTGACGTAATGCAATGCATTGTGGGGGAAAAGAGAATCATTGCAAACCGCTGTAAAATAGTACTACTTTTTCGTATTTTATTCCATTTTGTGATATCCATTGTATTTGATGTTGCTGGGTAACAGTTAAAATGGTTATTACCAACAAGCAAATTGCGCAAATTCGTTAGAAAATAAACCCTGCAAGATGGGCTTTAACATCTGTTGTACTATAAGAGCTTAAAAAAAAAAAAAAAGAGAGAAATTATATAACAGTATCATTATGCACAGAACAATAGTACCTCTAGCAAAGTTGATATGCATTATTCAAAAATAAATAAGAGTTGCACCTTTGCTTTCACCCTCCAAGACATGCCACAGTCCTTTCCCCTTCTGGGCTTCACCACTTGTTTGAATTTTAGGTATCCTTTCCCGCATTTCCCCTCTGTAAAAGCTCCCCTATGTCTCCTTTTCTTTAATAAATTGGTTAGATGGCTTACAGATTTTCTCACACACCCCCAATTAGTTTTTTTAATATACTGTATATGTCACTCTCTTCATAGACATTCATTGTAGAGCTGGGCGATATGGAGAAAATCAAATACCACAATATTTTTGACCAAATACATTGATGTCAATATTGCCGTGATATTGTAGGGTTCACTATTGGTGCTTTCACAACAAATTTACATAATGAGATTTTAGATAAATAATTATCAATAATGTGGATATAATGACTAAAGGCAAATAACAGAACAGCTAGAACAGTCTGCTAAGTTCAGAAAATGACATCACTTTACTGTAATGCTGCCTTTAAAGCCTCTGAACTCCCACACAGGTGATTTCAGTTATTCTGGCTGATTAGACTCTTTTCAGGTTGAAGGTGGGCCAGAGCTTTGATGGGAACTTATTAGGTCACAAATTCTTTCTACCAATAAGGATGACAAAAGCTGTCATTTGTCCTGCCCTAACAGATGCAACAACACTAACAGTGGACTCAGGAAGATGTCAATCACTCTAAGTCTAACCACACCCACACAGTCCTGGAAAAGGTCCAATCAGCCACATTAACTATGACCACCTGTGTGGTTGTTAAGGGCCTTTAAAACCAGGACAAGACAACACTCACGTCATATTTTCTTCTTAACAAATGTTTGAAATAAGCAAACAATGGACACATTGTACCAGTGTACCACTGAACGATATCCAAAATTTAAGACGATATCTAGTCTCATATATCAATGTCAATATTATATCAATATGTTGCCTACTACATTGTCCTAATACATTGCGCCATATTCTTGATCCAAGGACCAATTGTACGTGCCTCCGTTTTCTAACCTCATGCTTCCTTATCTCTGCACTCCTCCCTCCCATCCTCCCTTTCTGTCCTTCCAGGTCCAGTCGATCGAGTCGAAGCTCGACTCCCTGCTCGACATCTATCGTCAGGTTTTGCGCAAAGGCTCGTCTTCGGCCCTCACGCTCTCCTCTCTGCCCCTGTTTGAATTGGAGCAAACCTCTGACTACCATTCCTCCGTCTTTAGCAAGGACCTGTCCAGCTCCACCCAGGTCAGCAGCGGTGGAGCGCTTCCCCTCGGCAGCAACTCTCACCCCTCCCAGGGAGGACTCCATCTCATCCTGGCGCCGCCCAATGAGCTCAACCTCAATCTCAATGCCTCCTCTTCCACCGGCCTCACATCTTCCTCTTTCAGCCCGTCTCCATTGCCTCACCACCACCACTACCGTCCTCATTATCATCCCCACCACCACCACACCCAGGCTCAGGCCACCACTCCTGAAAGTGGCACTGACGAGGCTGTGGGGAGCTCTCCACCCGTCCTCACCCCAAACAGTATCAGCAGTGGTGGAGGAGGAGTTGGAGATGGAGGGTTTCCTCTTCTGGCGAGGCTTCCGCCACCACCCCCTCCGAGCCGGAGTGGGGGCCCGAGCAACTTGCCACGAGCCACTTCCGCAGAAGTGTCCCCTGACATGGAGGACTTTTGTGGAGGTTTGGGGATGCAGTTGGAGGGCAGCAGTGTTGGGGAGGACTTTGGCCTTGGTTTGGGGCTGGGCAGACTGGGGCAGAAGCTACAGGGCAGCGCCAACACCAACGGCAGGCTGAATACAAAGGATGAGGGCTCCTGGAGGAGACAAATGAGCCTGGAGCTGCAGCCCCTGGTGCCACCTGCCCCGGGCTGCTGCTCTGGCCCCAGCCAAACGGACCGAGGCTTGGGCAAGTCCATGTCCGTGCAGGACCTGATGCAGGCAGCCCCAGGGACTGTCCAGGACGCCCAGCACGGCCACGGCCTCTCATCTCCGAGCCCCAGTACAAGCAGTGACTCGCCCATTGGCTTCCACAGCTGTAGCCAAGACCCTGGGGGAGGAAGGGGGGGTGGTGGTGGGGGTGGTGGTATAGGCAGGAGTGTTGGAGGTGGATGGGGTGAGGAGGACCTCTTTATCAGCGATAGGGACCTGGAGGCGCAGGGGTTTGACTTCCTGTCACTGGGGGCCGCTGAAGGCCACACCTACTCCTCGGAGCTGCTGAGGACAGAGAGCAGTGTTGGGGCAGGCGCCCGCAGCTCTAACCGCAGCCTGGCCAGTGCTCACACAGCCTCGCCCTCCGCTGGCAACACCGAATTGCTGAACATGCCGCACGTGCGGCTAAAATAAACTTGCCTATCTGTTCAGAAGGCACGCAAATCTCACCTCACAGAGTTTTTAGCCTTTTTGGAGGGGAGTGGGAGGTTGGGAATATAACTGTGGGAACTTTTTTTTTTGTTTATTTTCATGTTGATCCATTTGATAAGAATCACAGTATTTTCATACAGGATGATCACATACGGTATGGCATATCATTGCATGAGTTACTCTTAGTTTTATAGTGTGATTGACAAATCTGAGATAAAAGATGAAGATGTGCACAATGGGAGCACAACCCCCCAAAGCTGAGACTTTGCTGTTAAACTAAGCCAACTAAACTTGGTCCTGAGAGACGGTTGTTTGATACTGTACAGTATGTGACCTTAAGACAGAGCATGAGCATTGCATGTTTTCAGTCAAAAGTACTGACATTAGCAAGAAACAGTTTACACTTAAAGTAAGAAGGCATGGACAACAAACACTTTCTTTCCATATTGAAGTGAATGTTACCTTACCACTGCCTAACGTTCAATTTCGATTTTATGTCCATCAAATTCTGTCCGTTTTAGAAAACCAGATAACCTCCTTAAGATTATATCCTTAAATTATATGAATTGCTATCCTTAACCAATGACTTTGGTTGCCCACAATCTTTTCAAAAATCCTCCACACAAGGGCCATAACAGTGTACATGCTAGTTTTAGTTTGAAAACTACAGGTCTTGAATTGTTACCATTTTTTCTGACCATTTCCAAATGAGGGCAATACAGTTTTAGAAGATTTTTTTAAATGTATTATTTCTACAGTTTTAGCAATCCATTGGTTTGCAATAATGTCCAAACAGTAAATCAATTAGCAGACTCCTGAGACATGCTTGAGTTATGTAATATATTACAGTGAATATCAGGCCATTTTTGTCAATTTTACATGATATGGTTATGCAGTTTAAAATCACTGTAAAAGAAATTACTTGAATGACTTGAAACAAGCGAGTTTGAAAAGTCTGCTAACTGATTTGCATCATACTGCCAAACAACAGACAAAATACTTTCTATTTCTATTACTATTTCTGAAACACAGCATGTTAAGTCCAAACAAAAACTAAAACATGCAGAACACAGCACTGGTGACGTCCTTTCATTTATTTTTTCTTATTTTAGTTTTAAGTTTAGTAAAGGGAAGATATCTTATTTCATGGTCATGGTCAATGTTTGCTTTTTTTTCATACAGTGTAATGTGGGATTATGTTTGCTTCCTTGAAGTGGACCCGCTGCAGAATGTATTCCTGTTGCATGGTACAGAATCAGGTAAATAATTATAGTGCCACAAGCTGCAGGTAAATACTACCCATAAAGCATCCAAAGCCTCAGTGGAATAATCCCCCTTAGCTAGCAGTACCTCAATATAGACCCATATCAAAGACCCAAATATATTTTCAAAGGAGGCTTGGGGTCAGTTTGCTTTCAGGATGTGGATTTTACTTTCTTTCAGATATTTAAATATATTTTGCATGAAGAGGTTGTCATATCCAAACCTATCTATAACTGAGAATGATTGCCACAACATTAAGACAAATCCCTATGTACGGTTCAGCCTGATTGCATCAGAAGTCAGAAGACCTCAACATGTGCAGTACATACAGTATATTGGTGCCTTGCTTTTGTGGTACATCTCCATATCTACAATTTCCTGAAAAGTGCATTATGTCCCTCCGAACAGAAATGGTCGTCTTCATTTTCTCTCCTTGTAAATGTTATGACATTTTACGTGTTTTTATCCCGAGATCCTTTTGCCACTGGGCATAAAAAACAGGCCTTTGACATGTCAGCATTCTGTCTCGTGTCTTTTAATTTATTTAAATTATGTGCACATATTTACACACCCTAGTAATAGTCTCAGTTAGATTTATGAAGCCTGTAATGTAATGAAAATGCAAGTGAACTTTTATTCTCATTCATCAATAAAGGAAATTCTATAAAGTTTGATTTTTGCTCTCTCGTCGTCATTCACTGAACCTGCGAGGTTAGTCAGTGGCTCAGACTTAGCAATGATACCAGGAACCATGACATTCTGTTTAAACATCTTTATCTATCTTATTAAAGTATACTATACTAAGATTTCTTTTAGAACTTTTTTGATATGCCATACTATGACTTTTTTCAACACACTATACTATGACTTGATTATCACTTTTTTTCGACATACTGTACTATGACTTTTATCACTTTTTTGACATACTATGACTTTTTTCAACATACTATACTATGACTTTTTTAACACTTTTTACGAAATGCTATACTATGACTTTTTATCGTTTTTTAGACATACTATACTGTTACTTTTTTTATCACTTTTTCGACACACTATACTATGACTTTTATAATTTTTTTATATGCCATTCTATGACTTTTTATTACTTTTTTCGACATCCATACTATGACTTTTTATCAATTATTTTGACATACTATACTATGACATTTTTCAACATACTATAGTATGACTTTTTACGAAATGCTATACTATGACTTTTTATCGTTTTTTAGACATACTATACTGTTACTTTTTTTATCACTTTTTCGACACACTATACTATGACTTTTATAACTTTTTTCGACGTTATGACGTTTTTATCACTTTTTTGACATACTATACTATGACCTTTTTCAACATACTATACAATGACTTTTTAACACTTTTTACGACATGTTATAACTTTTTTATTACATTTTTCGACATACTATGCAATTACTTTTTTATCACTTTTTTGACATACTATAATATTAATTTTGTATTACTTTTTATACTATGACTTTATTTGACATGCTGTACTTTCACTTTTTTATCACTTTTTTCGACATCTCATACTATGACTTTTTTCGATATACTATACTATGACTTTTTATCACTTTTATTGACATACTATACTATGACATTCTTATCACTTTTTTTTGACATGCTATACTATGACTTTTTTATAAATTTTTTCGACATACTATAATATGAACTTTTTATTACATTTTATTCTATGACGTTTTTCGACATGCTGTACTTTCACTTTTTCATCACTTTTTTCGACTTCTCATACTATGACTTTTTATACATTTTCTGACAAACTATACTATGACCTTTTTCAACATGCTATACAAAGACTTCTTTTATCACTTTTTTTTAATATGCTATGACTTTTTTCACTTTTTTGACATACTATACTATGACTTCTTTTATGACTTTTTTTGATATGCCATACTATGATTTTTTTCAACACACTATACTATGACTTTGACATACTATAGTATGACTTTTTAATCACTTTTTTCGACATGCTATACTATAACTATTTTTGACAGACTATATTTTGACTTTTTTATCTTTTTTTTGACATGCTATAATATGACTTTTTTCGACATACTCTACTATAACTTTTTTATAAATTTTTTTGACATACTATACTATGACTTTTATATCACTTTTTCGACATACTATACTATGACTTCTTTTATCACTTTTTTGATATGCGATTCTATGACTTTTCAACATACTATACTCTGACTTTTTTTTATCACTTTTTTCGACGTACTATACAGTCCCTCCAGAAAAACGTGATTATGCGATCGCATAATTCAATGCATAATCAGCCAAAGTCCGCATATTTATGCGGGGGCCGCATTTTTTCGAATACACCGCACTTTTGCCACATAAATTGCCGATTTCTGCGCAAAATGTGCAGGCTTGCATAATTTCATAATCCCCTCATTTTCGTTGCAAAAAAGTCACATATATCTTAGATAAATGTTGCGTTTACTTCACACAAGAGCAGCCATTTTCCCCTGTTGCCATGGGAATGTTATTAAGTGACGTAATTACGTGACATGAACATCATCGAAAAGCTGTAAACCCCGCCATGAAGCCACGATGAAAGCGCAGTTTTTGCAAGTTCCCGCAATTTTTGCAAGTTCCCGCAATTTTTGCAAGTTCCTGCAATTTTTGCAAGTTCCCGCAATTTCATTTTATAAAATTGCATAAATATCCCGCATATTCCATAGCATTTTTTTAAGAAAACGTGCCACATAATAAGGATTTTTTTATATAACATTAGTTTTTATTACTTTTTATACTATGACTTTTTTTTTACTTTCTGTACTTTTATATATATATATATATATATATATATATATATATATATATATATATATATATATACATATCTTTTTATTACTCTTTTCAACATCTCATACTATGACTTTTTTTGGACATGTTATGCTCTGACTTTTTTATCACTTGTTCGACATACTATACTATGACTTCTTTTTATCATTTTTTTGATATGCCATTCTATGACTTTTTTTGACATGCTATACTATGACTTTTTCACTTTTTTCAACAAACTATACAAAGACTTTTTTATTACTTTTTTTCAACATGCTATACTATGACATTTTTTTATCACTTTTTTTCGACATGCTATACTATGACTATTTTTTGACAGACTATACTATGACCTTTTTTGACGAACTATTCTATGACTTTTTTATCACTTTTTTGACATGCTATACTATGACTTTTTTATCACTTTTTTCATCTATGACATTTGTATCACTATTTTCGACATACTATACTATGACTTTTTTCAACATCCTATATTCTGACATATTATACTATAACATTTTTTTCAACATACTATACTATGACTTTTTTATCACGTTTTACGAAATGCTATACTATGACTTTTTATCGTTTTTTAGACATGTTATACTATCACTTTTTTATCACTTTTTTCGACACACTATAATATGACTTTGTTATAACTTTTTTCGACGTTATGACGTTTTTATCACTTTTTTGACATACTATACTATGACCTTTTTCAACATACTATACAATGACTTTTTAACACTTTTTACGACATGTTATAACTTTTTTATTACATTTTTCGACATACTATGCAATTACTTTTTTATCACTTTTTTGACATACTATACTATGACTTTTTTATCACTTTTTTCGACATACTATAATATTAATTTTGTATTACTTTTTATACTATGACTTTATTTGACATGCTGTACTTTCACTTTTTTATCACTTTTTTCGACATCTCATACTATGACTTTTTTCGATATACTATACTATGACTTTTTATCACTTTTATTGACATACTATAATATGACATTCTTATCACTTTTTTTTGACATGCTATACTATGACTTTTTTATAAATTTTTTTCGACATACTATAATATGAACTTTTTATTACATTTTATTCTATGACGTTTTTCGACATGCTGTACTTTCACTTTTTCATCACTTTTTTCGACTTCTCATACTATGACTTTTTATACATTTTCTGACAAACTATACTATGACCTTTTTCAACATGCTATACAAAGACTTCTTTTATCACTTTTTTTTAATATGCTATGACTTTTTTCACTTTTTTGACATACTATACTATGACTTCTTTTATGACTTTTTTTGATATGCCATACTATGATTTTTTTCAACACACTATACTATGACTTTGACATACTATAGTATGACTTTTTAATCACTTTTTTCGACATGCTATACTATAACTATTTTTGACAGACTATATTTTGACTTTTTTATCTTTTTTTTGACATGCTATAATATGACTTTTTTCGACATACTCTACTATAACTTTTTTATAAATTTTTTTGACATACTATACTATGACTTTTATATCACTTTTTCGACATACTATACTATGACTTCTTTTATCACTTTTTTGATATGCGATTCTATGACTTTTCAACATACTATACTCTGACTTTTTTTTATCACTTTTTTCGACGTACTATACAGTCCCTCCAGAAAAACGTGATTATGCGATCGCATAATTCAATGCATAATCAGCCAAAGTCCGCATATTTATGCGGGGACGCATTTTTTTCGAATACACCGCACTTTTGCCACATAAATTGCCGATTTCTGCGCAAAATGTGCAGGCTTGCATAATTTCATAATCCCCTCATTTTCGTTGCAAAAAAGTCACATATATCTTAGATAAATGTTGCGTTTACTTCACACAAGAGCAGCCATTTTCCCCTGTTGCCATGGGAATGTTATTAAGTGACGTAATTACGTGACATGAACATCATCGAAAAGCTGTAAACCCCGCCATGAAGCCACGATGAAAGCGCAGTTTTTGCAAGTTCCCGCAATTTTTGCAAGTTCCCGCAATTTTTGCAAGTTCCTGCAATTTTTGCAAGTTCCCGCAATTTCATTTTATAAAATTGCATAAATATCCCGCATATTCCATAGCATTTTTTAAGAAAACGTGCCACATAATAAGGATTTTTTTTTGGCCCGCAACAATCACAAAAAAACTCTGCATTTTTCTAGAAGGACTGACTATAACATTAGTTTTTATTACTTTTTATACTATGACTTTTTTTTTACTTTCTGTACTTTTATATATATATATATATATATATATATAATAACTTTTTTATTACTCTTTTCGACATCTCATACTATGACTTTTTTGGACATGTTATGCTCTGACTTTTTTATCACTTGTTCGACATACTATACTATGACTTCTTTTATCACTTTTTTGATATGCCATTCTATGACTTTTTTTGACATGCTATACTATGACTTTTCACTTTTTTCAACAAACTATACAAAGACTTTTTTTATTACTTTTTTCAACATGCTATACTAACATTTTTTATCACTTTTTTCGACATGCTATACTATGACTATTTTTGACAGACTATACTATGACCTTTTTGACGAACTATTCTATGACTTTTTTATCACTTTTTTGACATGCTATACTATGACTTTTTATCACTTTTTTCATTATGACATTTGTATCACTATTTTCGACATACTATACTATGACTTTTTCAACATCCTATATTCTGACATTTATCATAAATTTTTTCAACATACTATACTATGACTTTTTTATCACGTTTTCGACATACTATACTATGACTTCTTTTATCACTTTTTTGATATGCTATACTATGACCTATCTTATCTTATACATATCTTAGCGCCAAATTAATTCTTTTTTGTCCCCTTTCCTCACCGTATTCCTCTTTTCTTAATAACTATATATAAAAACAATATTCATCCCTGTTCCTTCACTCTGTTCTTGTTTTTCCAGTTAGACTCATTGTTTAATAAAAAAATACAATTTCATTCATTCATCCAAGCGTAATGAGTTGTTATTCTTTATTATATCTGATACTTTGTGTATGGCTTAGTCTTAAAATTATCATGGTTGTGTGGTCAGCTCATGCCTCATCAGAAGAAGAAGGCTGGACACTACATGCTATGGTCTGCAGTGTCAAACTCCGACTAAAGGGAAGTGGTCCTTTTCTCCCACACTGATGCGTGTGTGTGTGTGTGTGTGTGTGTGTGTGTGTGTGTGTGTGTGTGTGTGTGTGTGTGTGTGTGTGTGTGTGTGTTTAGCATTTGAGCTAAAGGAGCCATTTTTAGTTGTTGTTCATTTCTGTGAAGGTGCCAGAGCCAGGGGCCGACGGTAGAGCAGCAGACACGGCAGTATTGTTGATGAGCCCACTTGAAGTATAGGAAAGGAAAGTTGCCACTCTAGTCACGCGAGACTGTTTTAAAGTTGCCGGGCTACGAGCAGGCTGCCCATTGACTTTACGATTTCTCCACTGACAGAAGCAGAGCGGCACCACGGCACCACGGAATTCCTGGTCCTGAGTTTCTGGATTGGAGTAGGCTATTCGAAGCCCCGCTGAAGCAGACATTCTGTGCCGGCGCCAGGAGAAACACGGAGCTGATCCCAGGCTGGACTGGACTTGGGTATTGTTTCACCCTGGGACAGAATATTGGACAATCCATGGTTGTATTGTCTCCCCTTGTTTTTGAGGAGGAGATTGTGATTTTAATGTCATTTTAAACTTAACTTTTAAAATAATAAAATACTATTTATATATTTCTTGTGTCTTTCTCGCTGTGTTGGTGTGGCCGGAAATCTCAATCTAGATTTATTTAAAATTAACAGACTTCCAGTCTGTTATACAATACTGATTTTTTTCAACATGCTATACTATGACTTTTTATCTGTTTTTAGACATGCTATACCATGACTTTTTTAATCACTTTTTTTCGACTGACTATACTATGACTTAACTTGACTTTTGACTTTTTTTTGTTTTGTTTTTTTTATCATTTTTTTCGACATACTATTTATCACTTTGATATGACTTTTCATAAGTTTTTTTTCTACATAGTATACAATGACTTGATCACTTTTTTGACATACTATTCTATGACTTTTTCAACAGGGTATAAGATGACTTTTTTTCTAATTGTTTTCAACATACTATACAATGACTTATCACTTTTTCAACATACTATGACTTTTATCACTTTTTTCGACATACTATAATTTATTACTTTTTATACTATGACTTTTTTGACATGCTTGTACTATGACTTATCACTGACATACTATGACTTTTTCAACATGGTATAAGACTTTTTTTTCCAAATTTTTTTTGACACGCAATACTAACTTTTTTCAAATTTATTTCAACATACTATACTATGACTTTTTCAACATACTATGACTTCTTTTATCACTTTCTTCAACATACTATATTAATTAATTATTACTTTTATATATATATATATATATATATATATATAATTTTATTTTTTTTATTTCAAGGACAAATGCTATTGTTTGTACAGAGATTGTATTTTTTACATTTTCAATCCCTCCCCGACCAACCCAGAACAGTCTGCCTTACATAATATTCATTAATAGTACAAAATATGATGAGAATAATAATAATGATACAATATTAAAATAAAATAAGATAAAAACATTTTTAAAAAATTAAAAAGAGAGAGAAAAACAGTTGGACACCACAATCAAAGTGTAACAATGATACAACAATGAACACAAGCCCTACATATGTACAAATGTAAATACCTGGAGAAACACCTGGAGCACTTGTGCCGAAGCACCAAAGACCACGAGTTTGTCATACAGAGAGGTGTATGTAAAAGGTACCAATGTAAATCCCACTACTCCCCAGGAAGTACATTTATGGCAGATAAATAGGATAATAAGGGTTGCCAGACATATGAAAATGTATGGGAGCGTCTAATTGAATATTTAATCTTTTCCAAATGTAGGTATAACATCAGATCCTGAAGCCAATGCGATGCGTTAGGTGGGTTTGCAGATTTCCATTGTAATAACACCCGTTAGCGAGCCAATAAGGATGCAAAAGCAATAATGTTTAGTTGCCTTCGAGTCAGATTCGATTCATCAGCTGGAGCACCAAATATAACAAATTCAGCACTTGGTTTCAGTTGTACGTTACATACTTGAGAGAGTGTATCAAATATAGTTGACCAGTAAACGGTAAGTGTAGGACACGTCCAAAACATGTGAGTCAGATCAGCTTCTCCAGTGTGACATCTTATACAGGTCTTATCAAAAGTAAGATTAAAAGAAGCAATCCTTGTTCTGCTCAGGTGCACACGGTGCAAAACCTTAAACTGTATAAGACTCAATCGGGCACAAGAGGTACTACCATTCACTCTATGGAGGGCATTGCTCCAGAACTCCTCTGATAATACTGTTCCAAGCTCTTTCTCTCATCTACTTTTGACTTTGTCTGTTCCTACACTTTTTAAAGACATGAAAATTGTATATATTCTTGAGATAAAACCTTGTAGATGGAGGGGAGCTTCAAACAGAGAGTCTGCAGGAGACTTGGATGGAATATGTGGAAATGATGGGCTTTGGGCATTCACAAAACGTCATATCTGAAAATAACGAAAAAGGTCAGCTTGATTAAGATTGAATTTAGAATGCAAATCATTAAAACTAGCAAAAAGACCATCAATATAAAGATCACCAAACTGAGCGATGCCCTTATCTTGCCATTGTTTAAATGCAGAGTCTAGTTGAGCAGGGAGGATCATGCATGATTGGTGCATGTTGGGCTCTGAAGCAAAAGTGCTTGTCTTAACTGCAAATGTTGGCGTAGCTGAGTCCAAATTTTAAGAGTAGAATGAACAACCGGATTTAATGTATATTGTGCTATTTTAATAGGTAGGCTAGATGTTAATAGGGCTTGTAGCGAGGTTGCTGTGCAGGATTTAGATTCTGTTTCACACCAATCAGTGGTACCTGATGAGTGCATCCAGTAGACTATCTTTTGAACTTGGGCTGCCCAATAATAATATAAAAATTAGGGAGAGCTAAACCCCCATCACTCCTGTGCTTCTGGAGAAACTATTTCCGAATCCTAGGGGTTTTTCCATCCCATATAAAACTGGAGATAATCTGTTGAAAAAAGCTTTGGATAGGAAGATGGGTAGGCATTGAAATAAATATAAGAATCTCGGGAGAACTGTCATTTTAACACAGTTCACCCTACCAGCCAGGGTTAGATGAAGAATCCTCCATTTTTAAAGATCGGATTTAAGTTTAATCAAAAGAGGAGTAAAATTATTTTCAAATAGTCCTCTAAAGTTATGTGCAATATTGATGCCCAGATATTTAAACCCAGATCTGGCCAAGCGAAATTTATTAGTAACCACTGACGCAACTGGGGAAATGTACAAAAGACGGGTCCACTCTATAAATCTGGGGCCGAATCCGAACTTATTCATGGCAAAAAAAATATAGTCCCATTCCACCCGATCGAATGCCTTTTCAGCATCTAGCGAAACTACAATTTCAGGGGTGTCCTGGGATTGGGGGGTGTAAAGAACATTCAAAAGACGACGAACGTTAGAGAAGATGTGCCGACCTTTTATAAAACCAGTCTGATTAGCTGAAATGATACTGACCAAGGGAGACTCCAATCAGATAGCCAGTAATTTAGCTGAAATTTTGACGTCTGCATTTAGCAAAGAAATTGGTCGATATGAGCTACATTGTGTTGGGTCTTTCTCAGGCTTCATTAGAAGCATAATGAGTGCTTCGGTAAGGGACTCTGGTAAAGATCCTTGAGACAAAGAATATTCAAACATATTGAGCAGGAGTGGAGATAATTTGGTAGAAAACGTCTTATAGAGTTCGATCGGAAAGCCATCGGGCCCCGGGGCCTTGCCGCTTTGCAACGCTGATATGGCCGCAGATATTTCTTGAAGCTGAAGGGGATGATCTAAGTATTTTAGATATCTAAGTACTAGCAGCCAGTCTGGCTCAAAAAGGTTGAGATTTCATTTGCCATTTTAGAAGGTGCCTGCGGTTTTGGGTTGGAGCGGTCCAAATTTGGGTCCATTACATAGTTTAGATCACCACCTAAAATCAGATAATGTGAATTAAAGCTAGGTAAAGCATCAATCAACTTATTTACGAAATTCTTATCATCCCAATTAGGGCCGTAAACATTCACCAGCAAGACCTGGGTATGAAATAGTTCTCCAGACACCATGAAAAAACGACCCTGAGGGTCAGCAATAACTGTAGAAGCAGAGAATTGAATTTTTTTGTGTATTATTGTAGCTGTTCCTCTTGCCTTAGCATTAAATTTAGAATGGAAAATATGTCCCATCCATGGTTTCTGCAACCTAAGATGATCTGAATTGAGTAAGTGTGTCTCTTGGAGGATAATATCGGATTTAAGACTCAAAGATTTCAAATTCAATGGGAACCCATATTTGGCCGTTTGGGGACAGCGCAAAGTCAGGAGGTTTAGCAACATAATTGTCGAAATCTGGATTTGTTTGAGTTGGCTTTTTTCTGGCTTCTCTCCATAATTCCACAGTAGATATGGACATGTTGGGAAACCCTAGAAAGGTGAGGAGCTGTAGTATGCAGATCAGGTTTCAAATTCAATGGGACGCCATATTTGGCCGTTTGGGGGCAGCGCAAAGTCAGGAGGTTTAGCAACAGAATTGTCAAAAATCGGGATTTCTTTGAGCTACCTTTTCTCCATAATTCCACAGTAGATATGGACATGTTGGGAATCCCTAGAAAGGTGAGTAGCTGTAGTATGTGAATCACGTTTCATATTCAAGGGGAACCCTTATTTGGCCGTTTGGGGGCAGCACAAAGTCAGGAGGTTTAGCAACAGAATTGTCGAAAATCTGGAATAGTTTGAGCTAGTTTTTCTCCATAATTCCACAGTAGATATGGACATGTTGGGCATCCCTAGAAAGGTGAGTAGCTGTAGTATGCAAATCAGGTTTCAAATTCAACGGGAACCCATATTTGGCCGTTTGGGGTTAGCACAAATTCAGGAGGTTTGGCAACGGAATTGTCGCTATCTGGATTTGTTTGAGCTGGCTTTTCTGGGTTTTCTCCATAATTCCACAGTAGATATGGACATGTTGGGCATCCTTAGAATGGTGAGTAGCTGTAGTATGCGAATCAGGTTTCAAATTCAACGGGAACCCATATTTGCAAAGTATAGTATGTCCTAGTCCTATGTCATAGTATGTACTTTGATTTTTTTCTTACTTTTTTCAACATGCTATACTATGACTATTGTTGTCAGACTATACTATATATATAATATCTACATACTATACTGATATGACTTTTTCAACATGCTATAATATGACTTTTTTTTATAATTTTTGTCAATATACCATACTATGACTTTTTCTCACTTGTTCGACATGCTATACTAAGACTTGTTTCATCACTTTTTTTGATATGCTATACTATGACTTTTTTTGACATACTATACTATGACTTTTTTCGAAATGCTACACTATGACTTGTTATCAGTTTTTCGACATGCTATACTATGACTTTTTATCACTTTTATCTATATCACTTCTTTCATACATTTTTTCTACATACTATACTATGACTTTTTCATCACTTTTTTCAACATACTATACTATGACAGTTTTATAATTTTTTTCAACATACTATACTATGACTTTTTCTCACTTGTTCGACATGCTATACTAAGACTTCTTTCATCACTTTTTTTGATATGCTATACTATGACTTTTTTTGACATACTATGACTTTTCAAAATGCTACACTATGACTTTTTATCGGTTTTTGACATACTGTTACGTCTCGTAGCTGGGGGTATCACGACATAAACAAAACCAGATGTAATTGGTATTTGAAAGGATATTTATTATAGTATAGTACTATAGTAACAAAGCTTACAAACAGGAAAAATGGGCCAATGGGTGCTGTGGAAATCAAAAACAGAACAAAAAGAGATCCTCAAAAGGAAGCCTATTTCTACAACTATAAGAAAACAAAAAGTTTAAACAAAACTCCTCTCTAACTTAAATACTTGGTAAAACACAAACACAATACTCACAGCACCCCTGAACCTAATGTGACTATACAAGACAAACCTGTTAAATGCAAAGGTGGTATCAGTTTTTAAAAGGAACCCCGACTAGTATGACATGTTGGCCTTATAAGATTAACGTGGGCGTCAGCTATAAAAAGGTGGTACAAAAACACTCCAAATGTTTTGTTTTTTTGTTAAAAAAAAATGCAGAAAATCCGTTCCCTCATAGGCCGCCATGGTTATTTATGTCCCAATGCATTCTGGGGTAGTGACGTGTCATGGTTCTACCCTGACGTACCGGCTATTGACAGTACAGTAACAGCGAGATGAACACGTATGCTGTTCAGCCTTTTCAGTTTGAACCTGAGCGCACCGTAGGCTTAAATCAGGAGAGCCTTTTTTCACGTCTGTTGTTTTTCCAGCAGTGACCACTGGTACTTTGTGTCTTTTAGCTCATAGCTTTAGCGGCAGACTGTTGTACGTACCACTGTTGGAATCCTCTACAATACAGTCACACTTTTACACCGTTTAGCTGTCAGCATTTTAACTGTTTAAACAGGACAATTTCATAGTGGTTGATGTAAACCGGGACATTTTAGTGTCCCAACAGGCTTTTGTCGGAACTCAGGAGAAGCAACTCAAAATCGGGACTGTCCTGGTCAAACCGGAATGTCTGGTCACCCTACGTTAGCTTAATGTCATTAGCTATCTGTTGGCTAAGGTACAGCTTGAAGTTCTGTGTTGGGCTGTTTGAGTGAGCCAAGCTAGCGGAGGAGCTACGTGTCACAGTCGCACACACCACATTCAAAGTTTTTAGCAAGTTTGCTAACTAGCGCTAGTTAGCTAGGGGTTCGGAGCTAGTAATCCATGTGACAGGGATTTAGCTACTGAAGATCCAACCTCTACTAAGATGCACACATATTTGCTAAAGATCCGACTTATCTTAGTGCCCCTGACAGTTAAGATCACGTTAGTTTGTCTCGATCTTACATTTCTATGGTTGATAAACCTTGGCTTGAAGGTTGTCATGCTGTGGCTAACGTGAATGCAAAGTTCTCGCTTGGCATTGGCAAGCAGTTGCCACACAGACACCATCGGTTTTGCCCCACTCACGCTTCCTCAACTCTCTGATAGTCTTCATTTTCATGTAACTCTGATTTAAGCCTACGGTCAAACTGAAAAGGCTGAACAGCAGACGTGTTCATCTCTCTGTTACTGTACTGTCAATAGTCGGTATGTCGGGGTACAACCATTATATGTCACTAGCCCAGAATGCATTGAGACGTAAATAACCATGGCGGCCTACAAGGGAACGGATTATCTGCAGTTTTTTTTTTAACAAAAAACAAAACATTTGGAGTGTTTTTGTACCACCTTTTTATAGCTGACGCCCACGTTAATCTTATAAGGCCAACATGTCGTACTAGTCGGGGTTCCTTTTAAAGCTCAAACCTTGGCCCACTTCCTCACTCTCTCAAACATTTTCACAAACAAATCTGGTCTGGCAGCTGCCCTCAGCTGCAATCAATCAGGCTATTTAAGCTGGAGGCAGACTTCATTGGCACTCCTCGATTGGCTGGTCAGTGGTGACATGCCACACCAATCAGCTTCCTCCTCCAGGAACTGGGCGGGACTTCCCTTGTCCACCGAATCCTCAGCATGGGATGACACAGCCTGCCTTGCATCTCACATATCACAGTCAATTAAACACACATATGAGGGTGCCAACGAAAGCTGTAACAATACTATACTATGAATTTTTTATCACTTGTTCCACACACTATACTACAACTTCTTTTATCACTTTTTTTTGCTATTCCATACTATGTCTTTTTTTAACATACTATACTGTCAACAATAGTCATAGTGTAGCATGTGGAAAAAAGTGATAAAAAAGTCATAGTATATAGAAAAAAATGATATAAATACAAGTGATAAAAAAGTCATGGTATAGTAAGTCAAAAAAAGTGATAAAAGTCATAGTATAGCGTGTCAAAAAAACGATAAAAAGTCATAGTATAGCATTTCGAAAAAAGTCATAGTATAGTATGTTGAAAAAAGTCACAGTATAGCATATCAAAAAAGTGATGAAAGAAGTCTTAATATAGCATGTTGAAAAAAGTGATAAAGTCAAAATATACTATGTCCAAAAAAGTGATAAAAAAGTCATAGAATAGCATGTCGAAAATAATTATAAAAAAGTCATAGTATAACATGTTGAAAAAGTCATAGTATACTATGTCGAAAAACCGATAAAAAGTCATAGTTTAGCATTTCGAAAAAAAGTCATAGTATGTTATGCTTAAACTGTTGCCAAAACTCTTTTTGTCAGGTATTTTATCTCTTACAACAGTGCTTTTCCTCCCCTCCAGCTGTCTCCTGCAAGGGTCACACATAACCAAGACAAGGAGAAAGAAGAAGGTTTTAAACCTAATCTTCCACAAGAACATCACACACCAAACACACCAAACTTTGATCTACCTATCTATCTATCTAGACAAAGTCTCGCATTGCCAGACCATCCTCCACCGTGCTGCAAAGGAGGGTCTGGCTAGTCCACACAGCATTCCGGGATGGTAGAAAAACGTGCTCTGGTTTATTATGTGTACGTTCAAAAGTTGTTTTAGTCATGCAACAGAAAACTCAGATTGGACAGATAGGCTAGCTGTCTGGATTTACCCTGCAGAGATCTGAGGAGCAGTTAACTATAGTCCTCAGAAATCCACCGGATCTTATTATGCATCAGCGCTTGGATGCATAATAAACATGATAATCCACAGCCATTATTACCATAATTACAGCTACAGGAACTCAGGAGAACCATCATATGAGCCTGCAGCAGTGCGATGTGTTTTTATTTTTTAATAAGCCCATGGTTGCTTCAAGACATGATGCATGATGCATGATGCTGGGGGCAGGAACCTCCTGCTAGAATTACGGTGTGTTTTGAGCGATATTGAGGCGGCGTGAGAATCTCGTACAGTAAACAGGAAACATCACTACCTTTATCACTGACACGAGAACTTCAAAACACTGCAAGGGTAAAAAAAAGCACTGAACTGCCGGGAGTTTGTGTAATAGCTGAATGTTTCCTGCAAACAACAAAGCACGCTCGTCTCTTTTCTTTCTCTCCTGTGAAATAAAGCTGCTTTCAAGTGTGGTCGGAAACTCCGTCAACTAGAACGATTTGCAAAATATAAAAGTCTACTTGTGCTTTGGAACTGCACTTCCCAGCGTTCTCCGAGGGATCCCGTCGCTGGAATGACTTGACTTCATCTATTAGTGACACCGGCGCAGGTCCAGCGTTGGAGGTAGACAGAAGCGGGGCGGCTGATTTCGCGCCGGACTCCAAGATTTCGATCCTGGAATGTATGCCAGCAAGCAGTGACTGGATGCCAGACAAGGAGGACAGGACGGGGCCGACCCCCAAACCCGCGGAGCAAGAAAAGCAGTATAAATAGAGCGCGCTATTTGGAAATCCAATCAAAAAAGGGAATCAGCTGAGCCATCAGCTGGCTGAGATAATAGCCGAGCTTGACTCCGTGACCTGCCAGAACTTACGCTATGCTTCATGTGTGGTGTAGCCAGACCTTAAGGCCGTTTTATGGTTCTGCGCAGGCTCCACGCAGAGCTTTCGCCGTAGCCTACGTAAGTGGCCTGATGTTTATACTTGTGCGCCGGTGTGTGCGTCGTGCGGCATGTGTGTGTGTGTGTGTTAGAGCGAGGGAGAAGTGATCCAGACTGGAGAAAGATCCATATTCAAGAGCAAGAGCATAATATCATGTGTTTGTACATGTAAATGACTTTATTATACTATACTATACTATACTATACTATATTCTGAATAAAAACTGATTGTCACAACAATACAATATATAATGAAAGAAACTGGAATATGGAAAAATAAAATATGCAAATCTCAGTGAGAATAAAAGACAACAATGAATTGAATGAATCGAGAACAACATTCTGTAATTTCTGAAAGTTGGTGATACTGCAGTATGTGATGCTTTGTTGCATACGTTGTGTTACTTGGTGGTATTTTGTGGTACACTCTGTGCTAAATTTGATGTATTACTGTTTGGTAGATTATTGTCTTCACTAGCTTTTAGTTTGTTATTGGTAATATATAAATTATAGAGAAATAATAGTCAGTTTAGAATAAAGTAAGTCCCCACTTATACCCTATGAAGACCCAGGGGCAGGGCAGGAAGGGGGCCACGGGGCACCAGGCCCCCGTTGAAACATGATTAGCCCCTCCCCTCCTGACAATCGTGATTTCCATTGGGTCAGAGTACTGTCACTTGGCTGCCTGTTCCGCCAATCTTCCCAGCCCTTGTCACAAGACCAATTAATGTTTCCATGATGACTATCCAAAATTCTGATACCATTAGCCTGGTTGACACCAAACCCTTCTCAGTTGTAACTGAGAGTGTGTCTGGGCAAGCTTCATTCGCTGCCCATTTCTAAAGGGGCGTCACCAACGGACGCCACTCAAATGCCTTTGGGCGCAATTGGATAGTCCTTCAACTAATCAGACCAACGATTCGGGTGATGTAGCAGCTACAGCGGCATCAACGGGTTGCTGCGCTTCGGTGGCCGTTATGTTGAATGTAAACAAAAAGCTGCTTGCCATCGTTGCGCTATCGTCATTGTGTAAAGCCCGCCTCAACCATTGTGATTGGTGCATCGATTTGGAAAAATTGGAAAAGGGCTTGAATGGGCTCTTGGCCAGACTGACTTGCAGAGCAAATCTCAGATTTGCCGGAAGTTCGTCAGGGTTTTCTCAGACTATGATACCATGGAACCAGCAATTGAATTTTTATTTTTAAAGTGGCAGGCTGAGCCTTATAGAAAATGTGTATTGTATTCGGATATACAATTTGTTTAAAATGAAAACAAGAGAAACTAATAATGAATGTGAGGTTTTATTTAGCGGAATTACATTGTGTTGTTCTATCCTATCTAATATTTCCTATATTTCTAAGCAGATTCCAGTTCTTCAGCCCCGAAGGCCCAGAATGTTTGAATAAGGTGATGTTGAAATATGGAAAAGGTCATGAGGCAGAACCTGGGTGATGGAGCCGGGACAGCCCACAAAAAGACATGGGAAAGGGATCTGAGTATTACATAGGATGATAAGTAGTGGACAGAATCTGTAGGAATTTAAAAAATAAGATTATTATTATATTATAATTGATATAATGATTATATTATTATATTCAAGATTATGTATCGCTTATTGGACTCCTCCAGAATGTTTAGAATTGGTCTGAAAGACACACCAAATTGTTGGAAATGTAAGACAGAGGATGGCCAATTACTTTATGTCCTATGGTCCTGTGATAAGGTCCAGGAACTTTGGACCGGGATACATGATAACCTATGTCGGATTGCAGGGACCCAGGTTCCATTCAGCCCAAGATTATTTATTCTCGGGATGGGTCAATCCTTAGCGGGATGGATAAGCACATGAGAAGCTGGGTCCAGACAGTGATAGCCAGACAGATTCTTTTAAGAGGATGGAAGAATGAAGGGGTGCCGTCAATCCAGGAGTGGGCTTGTGAGATGGCTAGGGGTGGAGGCGTTTGAAAAAAATGTCACATAAACGGTTTGACAGATTGGATGTCTAACCTAGAAAATGGGGAAAGTACCTGAGCTT
This sequence comes from Sander vitreus, assembly GCF_031162955.1. Taxonomy (NCBI): domain Eukaryota; kingdom Metazoa; phylum Chordata; class Actinopteri; order Perciformes; family Percidae; genus Sander; species Sander vitreus. The sequence continues at coordinate 29,541,044 of NC_135856.1, read as the reverse complement.
TCTGGAGGGCTGCTGTTGTATGGTCTTCAATATTGTAGTTACTATGTCATCTTTTCTTGATTTGTTTGGAATGTTGGTGATGACGAAGGGGGGGAGGGGGGGTATGTTCATGTTGCGAATTGTATATTTTGTATGTTGTTAAAAAAAAAATGTTAATCACAAAAAAGAAATCGAATTAATTTTTTATACAATTTTTGTTGCTTTGATAAGAGGACACATCTGTTGTTTTGCACAGATTATATCAATACAGGAATATTTTTCAGTCATTTATCTGCAGCTCAATAAATCCTGAGAAAATGATATTGTAAACTTAAAATCAGGAATTGTATTGGTTTGTGAGTTGAGTGTATTATCCCTATTCATCAGTCATCAAATTCAACATTCATAGCAGTGAACTAAGCTGGATATTTATGTCCATGTATGTTAATGAGACACTTTTCCTGTACAGTTAGGGTTAGGGTTATATGATAGCTTGCATAGCATTATGTTAGGCTGTCTTGGCAGTTTCAGCTGAGAAATGCAGAGTGTCTACCTGTTTTTATATCATTGTCTTGTAGGATTTGATAGGGCTGCACGATTATGGCCAAAATGATAATCACGATTATTTTGATCAATATATTGATCACGATTCATTTTTATGATTATTTGTTGATTTTAACCAAAACAAATGTTATTGTCACATAGGCTAATTATAACTGCTTTCACATCCATATTGTTCTACATTCCTCCTTTGTTGAAGGATACTATGAAGGAGTATGCCATTTAAATTGTTGTGCGACCGCTTTCCACACATACGCGTTTGCCGTGAAAAGATATAGGCAACGCAATTTTCTGTTCACGTTAACCAATAGGGCACCGGTGCCAGGTATCTACCGGACGAAATAGCAACGCGGATTACGGTGCCTCATTACGGTGCCACTTAAATGTCTGCATTGCGCTCTGATGCTCCAAAACAGACGTTAGAGGCACCAGAAACATCGTGCATGTCACGCTAGTAAACACTAATAACATGTTACACAGCAGGTAATGTTAGCCTACCATTAGCTACAGTAGTAACTGGATTAAACACGGCTAAACTGCTGACAGCTAAACGGTGTAGTGTGACTGTATTTCACTGTAGAGGATTAAAACAGCGAGACGTACAACAGTCTGCCGCTAAAGCTATGAGCTAAAAGACACAAACTAACACTGGTCACTGCTGTTGTCTGAAAAACAACACAGACGGGACAACATGTTGCGTTTACTGGTAAACTGGTAAACCTCGTGAAGACTTATGACTGACTGCTATCTGTTGTGGAATTTTCCTCACGTTACTCTGTCCTCGGTCCTCTGTGACGCTGTCAGTACTGACAGACTGTCTACATCTAAACTAAGCTGCGAGGCGGGACCAAGATGGCGGCCTAGTAAGTGCGTTATTGCTGAGCTCCTGCACAAAAGTTTTATTTTGGTGGAAACTTAAAAAATACTATATCCTTACATTGTCGAACTAATGTTTTTACTTGTGGGAAACGACCATATGTCATCCCGTGATAGAAAGAGAATGAACAAGAGTAAGAAGAATGTCATTCCTGATGTACAGGCAGGTAATGCTCTGATAGCCTCCTGCCACGACTATGCTAGCACAACCTTGGCTAGCACTATGTCAACAGTAGAAGTCTCCATGTCAGAAGATTTCCCCCCTCTTCCTGTGACTCCGTGTGATTCCCCAGCTGCAAAAAAGGCTCTCTATGCTAACAAAACTCCCCAGGATAATGTCGTTATCTCTACCCTCTCTCAGCTTATAAAGGAGCAGGCTGACTCCATAAAAATGCTGGTGAGTGAAAACTCCAAGAAAATTGATGGAAACGCACTGAAAATTGAAGGGCTGAAGAAAACTCTAGACTTTGCTTGCAATGAATTAAAAGAAACACAACAGAAAGTAAAAAGTGTTGATGGTCGTCTTCAAGAGGAAGAAAAAAAAGTGGCGGCACTTCTAACTCGTGTGTGCGAACTGGAGACCTATTCGAGAAGATGGAACCTGAAACTCTATGGAGTGGCCGAAAACTCTGCAGAAACTGTGAAGGGGAAAGTTGTTGAGCTTTGTCGGAGTATTCTCCCAGATGAAAACAACAAGCTCCCAGCCGCGATCAACGTCGTTCATCGTATCGGAAAACCAACACCTGCCAGTTCTCGGCCGAGAGCAATCATCATCAGCTTCTCCCAGAGATCTTACAGAGATGTGTTATGGAAGGCAGCCAGAAATCACCCCATCATGCATGAGAAAAAGCTCCGCTTTGTCGAAGATCTCCCTCAACCAGTCAAGGAGGCCAGATTGAAGATGTGGCCTTTGGTGAGTAAGGCACGTAGTGAGGGAAAGCCTGCTTACTTTGTTGGAGCACGAGCCTTTGTCGATGGGAAGGAAATCACCTGAAGTACTGGACTATACTGACGGTGACCTTAAATCACCTGAATGATGAGCATAAAACATAACTCATAACTAACTAAATTTTTTTTTTTGGCACTCAGCCAAAACGAATATCCAGGCTCTTGGTTTATTTTTACTGCCTTATTACTGAGCCTGGTCCTAAGTTTTGTTTGGAAAACGGTTATGTTGGATATAATATATCTCCTAAAAAATATACTTATTGACCAACTTTTTGAAAGACTATTATATGAAATATGTTGGTCTTTTTTTTTTTTTTTTTTAACTTTCAATTTAATTTTCCACCAATAAGTTAACCGTTATTACTCTAAGGTGCAGCTTGATGCTCAGTATGGCTTTATTAGGTTATTTGTTCTATAGTATCTCATAAGCCTTTTCTACTTGAAATATTTCATTGTCTATTGTTTCTTTAAATGCCAGGGGGTTAAGAAATATTACTAAACGTAAAGCTTTGTTTTTATATGTTAAACAGCTGAACACAGATTTATCGTTTTGTCAGGAATCTCATTCAACTTCAAGTGATTCAAGTTCAAGTTTTTGGAGAACTCAGTGGGGTAATGAGTTCTGGTTCTCTCACTGCTCAGAAAGATCAGCTGGTGTCTTAACGATGAAGCAAAGGTATAACGGTGACATTCTACACACAGATACAGATCCAAAAGGGCACTTTATTTGCCAAGTGATTAGTTACAACAAGATTGTTTTAATTATTTTTAATGTATATGGGTACAATTCTAATCTAGAAAACATTCAACTATTTGCTGACATAGAGAATAGACTCAAACATTGGTTAACAAAGTTTCCAAACTCTCATAATTTACTTGGAGGAGACCTTAATGTTACTTTAAATTCCCAGATTGATAGATGGCCACCTGCGCGTGATAGCGGTAGAAATACATACTTTAAGCTTTTCATGGAAAGATATGATTTAACTGACATATGGAGAATTAAATTCCCTGATGTTTTATCCTTCACCTGGAGTAACAAAGACAAAACTAGGCTTTCCCGTATAGACTTTTGGCTAGTGTCAAATAGTATTAAGAAACAAGATGTGACAGTAAACATTCTTCCCTGTCCCTTAAGCGATCATAAAGCAATTTACATTTCTATAAATGATTTCCCTCAGATGGTTGCAAAGCCAATTATTGGAAATTAAATAACTCTCTCCTTAAAGTTGAGGAGGTTAAACAGAAGATCTCACAGTTGATAAAACACTTTTTCAACAAAGCTGAGATGGAAAAAATCCTTTAGTGTTAATTGGGAGTTATTTAAATATGAATCAGCCAAATATTTTAGGAAGCTTGGTAGCAATCTTGCTAAAATGAGGAAATTGGAGGAACAAAAACGTTATCACAGGTATATCGGTCTTGTCTCAAATATCACCAGATGCTTTAACAGAGGAGGAAAAAAATAGAAATGTTTAATTCACAAGAGAACCTGGATAGAATATATAAGAGGAAGGCAGAAGGAGCTTTTATAAGGTCTCGGAAGCAGTGGTTAGAAGAAGGAGAACAGAATTCTTCATATTTCTTCAAACTGGAAAAGTACCATGCAAAAGTTAATACCATTAATGAGTTAAACATTGACAACTCTATGACTGATGATCAACAGTTAATATCTAATTTTCTGCTCCTCGTTTTACAAAAAAGCTATATACTTCAGAATATTCAGAAAAATGATGCTTCTATATTCCTCAACTCTCTACATAACACCCCTCAACTCGACAACTCGGAAAGAGATCTTTGTGATCTCCCTTTAACCCTGGCAGAGGTCAGTGAGTGTTTGGAACATTTAAAAGACAACAAGTCCCCGGGGACAGACAGTTTATCGTCAGAATTTTATAAGTTGTTTTCACAGCAGATGGCGCCCTTCTTATTGCAGGTATTTAATGAAAGCATATCAACCAATACCTTACCTTGGAGTATGACTCAAGGTCTGATCACTTTAATCCCTAAACCACGCAAGGATTTACTTTATATTGATAACTGGCGTCCAATTTGTCTTTTAAATAATGATTATAAAATGTTGGCCTTGATCTTTGCTAGAAGAATTAAAAAAGTGATAAACTCTATAATTGATGAAACCCAATCAGGATTTATGCCCAATAGGCATCTCTCCAACAACATTAGACTAGTCTCAGATCTAGTTGACTATTCATATTTAATTTCAGATGACAGCTTTGTGTTTTTCTTAGACTTTTTCAAGGCTTTTGATACCGTCGAGCATCATTTTCTCTATCATTCACTTAAGAAGTTTGGCTTTGGGGATTTCTTTTGTAATGCGATCAAAACTCTCTACAATAACGCAAATTGCTCCCTTAAACTTAAAAATGGATCCTCGCCCAGATTTGAAATCAAACGTGGAATTCGGCATGGATGCCCTATATCTCCCTACCTTTTTTTGCTTGCAGCCCAACTTTTATGTGAACACATTAAATGTAGTCAATTGCTTGGTATTTCCATCGCTGATGAGACAATTACTTTAAGTCAACTGGCAGATGACACAACACTGTTTTTAAAAGACAGCTCCCAGGTTCCTCCAGCAATTTCTATAATAGAAGTTTTCAGTAAAGCTTCTGGTCTCCGTTTCAATCTTAAAAAATGTGAATTACTAGCACTTAAGGATTGTGATATTGATATGATCTCTAATATTCCTGTGAAGAATAGTATTCATTATTTAGGGCTTGTTATTGATAAAAAAATGAACTCCAAAGATGCAAGAATAATGTCATTCCCATTGTTGAAAAAACAAGGAAGAAATTTAACCTTTGGCTTTTGCATGACTTATCATTAAAAGGCAGGATTCTCCTCTCGAAGGCTGAAGGAATATCAAGATTAACATACGCTGCACTGTCTTTATATGTAGATCAACAAATGTGTAAAACTATAGACAAAGTTCTATATGATTTTGTGTGGAAAAACCGCACTCACTATCTGAGAAAGTCTGTTTTAATGAATGAGTACAGTAAAGGTGGCCTCAGTTTCCTGGACTTTAATACCTTAAATAACACTTTCAAAATTAATTGGATTAAACGTTACTTAAAATGTCCAACTTCCTTGTGGAATTTTATTCCCCATTATGTCTTTTCCTCAGTTTTTATTGGTATGTACCTATACTATTGACAAAATTCCTCTTAAACTTTCGTCATTTCATAAACAAATGCTGCTGGCTTGGTCTTTGATCTACAAGCATAATTTCTCTCCTCATAGGTTTTATATTTGGAACAACAGATATATTTTGTATAAAAACAAATCCATTTTCTTTCAGCAGTGGGTTGACAACAACATATTGCTTCTAAGCCAATTACTCAACCAGCGTGGTCAGCTTTATAATTATGTTGAGTTTATTCATCACTACGACATCCCTGTCTCTCCGAAGGAGTTCTCTATTGTTTTTGATGCAATACCTTCAGCTGTCGTTGCACTCTTTAAAGGTTTTAATGGAGTTGGTGATCACCCTATACTGTTAAATGTGAAAGAAACAATTGTTGGTAATATTTGTTTTTCATTTAACATTTGTACTTCAACTCTTTCAGCAAGACGTTAAGAGTACACCTGCTGCTTTATCGTACTGGTCTTCATATGTTGAGATTTGTTGGGAAAAGGTTTGGCTATTGCCACACAAGTTCTTCTTAACCATCAAAGTTAAAGAGATCTCTTTCAAAATGCTCCACAGATTTTACCCAACTAACCATTATCTGCAGAAAATGAAAAAAGACATTGATATCAGCTGTACTTTTTGTGGAGAACTAAATGAAACACTGGTACGTCTATTTTGGTCTTGCATTTATACCGAGACACTTTGGAGCAGATTATCACATTTCATTGCTGTTCACATTTACCCTCAATTCACATTACTTTGGGAAAATGTATTGTTTGGATTCACTCAATATGATAGAAAGCTTTATTCTGAGTATTATGTGATACATTTGATAATTATTTTAACCACATTTTATTTACATAAGTCAAAGTTTTTGAAAAAGAAGCCAAGCTTTTTGGAGCTGACTGCCAATATTAAACAATACATTTTTTCCATTCCCACCTGTACAAACAAAAAAGCTCTTAGATCATATGACCTTTGTAAGCTTTACAAAATATTTGTATGAATTGTTTTGCTTTGTTTTGATTTTGTTTTCCTTTAGTAACCCCCTGGCTCGTCTAGAACATAGACTGTTAAGATGTACAGAAGACGTTCCTTCCTACTGTATGTCCACATTCTTCAATAAAGTTTAAAAAAAAAAAAAAAAAAAATCTAAACTAGGCTGCGCGGTGCAGGGAACAACTCTGATTGGCTCATGGAGGCACGTGATCAGAGAGTGGTTTAGTTTTAGTTTAGTGGAAAAAAAAACCTTTGATACAGAGCATTCTATGAACGGAATGAAGCATTTTAAATATCGCTCGATCACGTGAATTTGATCGTGGGAAGCCAAAATCGTGATCGTGATTAAAGTTTGATTAATTGTGCAGCCCTAGGATTGGATGCTGATTTATAGAAGCGATGTCATCTCACAAATCCAGAATTTTTCAGAGTTACACAGGTCATCATTCCAGCTGTTAAATAAATGGTTGGATATTTCTGCACAGTCTTCGTCTCTCAACATATGCCCATTTGGTTCAGAAAGAATCCAGTAGCTGAAAACAAAAACAAAAAATTAACTTTTTTTTAATTAAGCATTTTATAGACAGCAAATTAAATTTCAACCCAACATCGACTCAAAATGTTTCCTTCAATTAAAAAAATAAAAATGTAAGGTCTAATCATGTGCGTGATTTGAGTAAGAGAAGCTATATGTCTTATGGGCTGTATCAGTAAAATATCCATTTCAATTTTATGATTAACTCTTGAGATGCATCGTCTCGTTTTCAAGGGGATCCTAAAATGTTGTAATGGTTAGAGAGGTTGGTGGGTTAATAATACACAAGTGAACACAATATTTAACTGTTTTTAATTGTTAAACTACCATAATTTTGGAAGGAAGCTGAATAAAATGAGTGAATTGGAAAGTGGGCGTCAACAGTGCACCGTGACAACAGAAAAGTTAATAATGTGTGAACCTTTGGCTCAGCAGAGTCCCATCCACCCATTTCCATCTCCCCTCTGTCTCTCTATCAGTCAGTCCAATCCATCGGGGCTTTGGGAACCGTCTCATGAATTCCTTATTGACACAGAGGAGAAACAGAGAAAAAGACATCAACATAACTATAGTGTATATCAACTTCAACTTCCGGGATTGCTCCGTTGCCGCCGGAAATTCTGCCGGATGTCCCTCATTTCGGCAGGATGTCCATCACCTTTCGCTTTCTTTGTGTTGGCATTCTAAACTCCGGTGGATTTGTGAGGACTATGGTTAACTGCTCCTCAGATCTCTGCAGGGTAAATCCAGACAGCTAGCTAGACTATCTGTCCAATCTGAGTTTTCTGTTGCACGACTAAGGGACTTAGCGCCGCCCATGACAATTGTGATTGGTTTAAAGAAATGCCAATAAACCAGAGCGTTTTTCTCCCATCCCGGAATGTTGTGTGGACTAGCCAGACCTTCCTCTGCAGCACTGTGGAGGAAGGTCTGGCAATGCAGGACAACATAACATAACATCATTCGTTTTTGTTTTGTTTTTATCTTTCTCTCACTACATCTCTTAAACACAGATTCACACACAATCTCGCTCTCATGCGCCACACACACACACACACACACACACACACACACACACACACACACACACACACACACACACACACACACACACACACACACACACACACACACAGGTTACCTGTTCTTCTCTGCTGTTGATAATCACCAGGTCTGCACCTTTTTGCACACAGTCATCTCTGCTTCCTTGCCAGGATTTCTTGGTAGAAGAAACGTGATAGAAACTACCGCTGAAATACACCCATCCTTGTTTGTTATACTGATCTGTTTCAAAATAGAAGAAAATCTTGGTTGGTTTGGATTGAAATGTTCTATAGAGTGTAGCAGACAGGTTATAAGTGTGTTAGAGCAGACTCTACAATAAAGTTGCCTCGGCCGATAAATGCTACAGTACCCATGAGCCTCGACGGCTAAATGCTACAGTACCCATGATCCACAGCCACTGCTGCCATGGAGAAGAAGCCAGTCAGAGGCACAATTCAAAACAAATTCAAAAGGCTTTGTTGTTGAATTTGTGAAAACTCAGCACCAAAGTTGCTGAATTAAAAACCTTACCTTGAATCCAAAATGGAAATAATTAAGCTGCACTTTCAGTTTTCTCTACACGGAAATCTTTAGCTTTTATCTGCTGTTAGCGGCACACGCCACTGAATTTCTAAGCTCTGTAATTGGATTATTTCTGTCTTTAATTTGATTTTACACATCAAAGTCTGTTGACAGGTCTTGGTGAGTAGCCAATTGCATATGAAAATAGGTGTATACGTTTTTATTCTCGCTCCAGATGGAGCTGCATGAAATTTGATAAATTGCCTCATGTGACGTCACTTGAGTCAGAGTCGGTTGGTTCTGAAGACTACAAGTTTAAAAGTGAAAGAATCTGGGGGGTGTGAAGTTAGAAAGAAGTGAGCTCTCTCTGTAGCTCAAATATAGACTGTATTTAAAGATGGACAGAACGACACGTATCCACTTCTTCTGGCTGTACAAAAATGAAACCAAAATATCCAGGATACGGGCGCTGCCATCTTGTAAATTTGGAGCCAGGGTCTGTGCGTTGGTGGTTGGGCGGTGGAGCTGTAGTATCTAAGTCCTGCCCATAGACACGCCTGACCAATCATGAGATAAAATACAAACTTAGCAGAAAAATGAAAACTTGAACTAACATGATAACAACTACCTAAAATGACAGAAACCGTCTTGTATTTGTATTTTTCAGTTAGGCCTATGTCCCATCCGCTAACATGGAGGGGGCAGGGTTTATGACCTACACTACGGCCAGCAAACAGGGGGGGGGATACAGATGTTTTGGCTTCACTTATATCTGCCACTGAGCTTAACTGTGCTGACATAACACACCTGAAACACTGACTGAACTGTTGACGGTTGAGTTGCTTAATCATGCAGAAGACTGATTAGGTGATGATTAAGTTACTAAGTTAGGCCTGCTAGATTAAAAAACAAATAATAATAATAGTTACCTTGAAGCTTTTTACGGAAATCAATTATCTCATTGGCCATGTCTTCAACTCTTTTTTGGAACTGGTCTCTTTCTTGAGTCAGGTTGGTGAAACTGGTCTGTAACTGGTCTCTTCCTTTAGTCAGGTTGGTGAAACTGGTCTGTAACTGGTCTCTTTCTTGAGTCAGGTTGGTGAAACTGTTGTGTAACAGGACCATCTTCATTTCCCATTCAGAGTTGCCTTTGATGACTGTGTGAAACATAACCAATGAAATAAAGAAACACTATCAACCTGCACCACCTGCTTAGTGTTTAATCAACACGCTAACATAGTACTCACATAGGCAAACCAAAGTTATGAGTCCAGTCAGAAGGAGAAGACACAACACACCCAGACACACTGCAGCAGCTCTGCAGGAACTCTTCTTCACATCTTCAGCAACTGAAGGGACAAGTCAGTATTTGTCATATGTTCGTTCCGCAATTCCCATTACTTTGCCATTCCCATATCAGCCTCAGCTGTACTTTGTGTTTAATGCTAAATAGCAGGTGTTGGCATGCTACTACATTAGACTAAGAAGTATGGGAAGCATTATACCTTAGCAACTCACACTGTTATGTCATTTTAAGCATATTTGCATGCTGACTATAGCATTTAGCACAAAGCACTGCTACACAGATTTTTCACAGTAGACATTTTATGTCACAGAAAGGGCGTAATTTACCAGTTGTGGGAGACACAAATAATTGTACTTATAAATAGGATATGTGTAGTTGTAGAACTCAAGTAAGTAGGCTGGCAAGGCTATTTTGTTCACTTTAAACATCTGAAGTGATTATTTCTCAAATACAAATAATGCTGAACTGAGAACTGAACCCCCTAGCAAGCAAGCTAGCCAAACAGCCACTTAATTAGTAAAATTGAACAACTTCATTTTTTCATTTACACACTCATGTCACAGCGTAGAAAAGCACTGCACTCTCGCCAGACGAGTGACAACTTTGTTCGGCTCATTTTCTGTATGAGCCGATACAGTATTCAAAATTAGCACCATTTAGTGGCTGGTAGATTTGCTTAACTCATCAGCCCAAAAAAACATGGTAATCTATTGAGTGGCTGGTAAAAATTGAACATTTACTAGCCATTTGGCTGGTGGATGAAAATGTTAATTTTGAACCCTAACCCTGCAGCAAACCAGACTCTTCTTCTCCACTCTCTTGACCCTCCACATTACTGTTCCATGATGTTTGTTTTAGAAAATATGATCTTTTCTGTATTTGTGTATAAAGAATGTCCACAAATTCCACACGTTCCTTACCTGAGAGTGCAGGTCCAGTTCTGTTTGACTTCAGACTTTCATAAATATTTTCCGAACTTTTTGCCAAACTCTTCCTTTTGCCAGAATAACCAAATGGTCCCTCTTCATTGACATAGATATCCATCTGTTGATCCATGATGTTCAGCTGTATTGTCTGTAGAGTTTGGTCCTCAATGTCCCAACGTCTTGAGAGTGAGTGTGCCAAAAGTGATGACAAATGACAAATTATCGCTCTGAACTGTACTCAGACGAAGTAACACAAATAGTAACACAGATGGCAACATATTCACGCACGTGATTCTCTGCTTAACAGGAAACTGAGGGCTTGCGGGATGAACTATTTTAGGTGACCACTTTTACCTGTTTGGCCTTGCAGCTGCATGATGGTGATTTCCATTCAGTTTCGAGATATGTTGCAAAATATCTTCAACCATCACTGCTAAGAATGGATGGATGGATGGATAGAGAGAAGGAATTCTTCCTCGCCACTCTCACACCAAATGTTTGATCTTGTGGGAATTGTTGGGTCTTTGTAAATTATAGAGTGTGGTCTAGACCTACTCTATCTGTAAAGTGTCCTGAGATAAATTATGTTATGATTTGACACTATAAATAAAATTAAAGGTGCACTATGAGTTCCTACATGGTCACTTCTGTTGACGTTCCAAGTAAATTTCAAACAAAACAGAGCAAGCTTGCCCCTCCCCCCATGTTTCCGTAACTGTCATGACTAACTGACTATGGCCCTGTTTACACGTACATGGTTATTTTGAAAAACTGAGACATTTCCCTTCGTTTGCGCTGTTCGTTTACACGCAAACGGAGAATTCAACTCTGAAAACGAGTCTTTCTAAAAACCTCCGGCCAGAGTGGAGATTTTGGAAAACTTTGTTTGCACGTTTGCATGTAAACTGAGACAAACGGAGGTTTAGGCAGCCGAGGAAGTGAGAAAGAGAAGAGAGAGGAAGAAATAAACAAACACTTTTCTGAAAACTGACAGCTGTGCATGATGTTATTTTTGAAAACGGAGAGGTTGAAATGTCTGTTTATGAAAATAGCCGGCCACGTGTAAACATAGCATAACTGTCACTAACCTCCACCCCCTCCCCCAACCATCTTGTCGGTGATTGGCTGGAGTGGTTTGTTGTATTTTGGTGCCTATCCTGTGCCCCTAGTTTTTGTTTGAAGTTTACGACCCCGGGCTTTTTCACAGTCTATTCAGGGGGCGGGCAGCTAGTGGATCAAGGAGAGATGCCTACGATTTGAGACAAAAATGAAATCGCGGTGAAACCATGCAGGAACTCATTGTGCACCTTTAAACTGAAAATTGAAGTTTAGTCTTTGTTCTTTTATTTTCATTTATATGGATTTACTATTTTATTAAAAAAAAAAAAAGATTTAATTCTTTTTCTGTGTTTTTTTAATTGAAACAGAAAATGATTGACAACTAATTAGTTGTATTTGAAATTGTTATTTGAAAATGTTTTTCTATAAAACCTGGGGAACCTTGGTAAGCCTTTTAGGCTTTTGGCCTCCCTTGCATTTTATGTTATTAATATTGCTCTGTTAATGTTCTTTTTTATGTGCTGTGTTAGATAAAAGATAGCTAGATCGATAGATAGATTCCACACTTTAAGGAAGTTGAGCAAGTTGTCTTGTAAAAATGTATGACCACATGCAGTTTTTGTTCTGATTTACTGAAAGACAGAAACAAGACACTATCCCTAGCCGTGTAGATGGTGTATTATCCAACGATAGATACTGATTTTACACTACCACAATTTTAAGTAGTTAGACATACAGTAAATAAGAGTTGAACAAGGGTGAGATGAAAAAAAAAAAGAAAAGATTATTAGTCTTATTTATATTTATTTAATTATTCCAGTACTATCGAACATGTATTTTATCACTTTTAGCACACCCTTAGGGTGTCATAAAGTAATCTCGTTGTGCTACACAATAAAGTGTTTGAACTTGAGATAAATCATGGGGTGTTATGGTGGCTTAGTGCCTTGCATTGTCACCTCATGAAATAATGCTGCGTCATGGCCCAGTGATTTCTTCTATTTTCTTCCCTTTAATGAAACCCACATGACTCCGTGACCTCCTGTTACTTCCCTGTTCACTAGGGCTATGGTTAAACAAATGCTAAAATAGTGTGGGACTGGTCCGAGCAGAACGGAGTGCACCTGAGTTGGAATAGGTGAAGTGAGAAAACAGCATGTCTGTATATGCCAAGCCAGCCCTCACCAAGAAAGTTAGGTTTCAGACAGGTGTGAAGGTGGACAGAAACTCAGACGCATGTGATGACATCGATAATGTGAGTGTGGCCAGGGTGGTGCCAAACACATGCGGCATGGCACCGCTGCTTGCCACATTTGGCGTTGTAGGCAGGATACAAGTTGGGAGCAGTGCTGGTACCCAAGAATCATAGACCTCCACAAGTTGTGTAGAAGTTATTGGCAGAAGAAAATGAAGGTGTCATGTACTGCCACCATTTAAGTAGGGGGGGGGGGGGGGGGTGTCACACAGCAGAGTTTGTGTTTGGTTATAGTTTTGTGCAAGTATGTTTTAGTTTGCTGTGGTTTATTTATTCCTGATTTGTCATCTGTTTTGCATGTTAATTTATTTGCTGTGATTTAAAGGTGCAATATGTAATACTGACAGTTAGTGTTTAAAAGAGTTACTGCAGTACAAATTCAAAATACTGGAGAGCGTCGTCTGCCCCGCCCCCTCCTCCCCAGACTCGAAGTTCACAGAGGTTACCAGGAGCATCCACAACAAGGTTGCTAGATGCTTGTCTCACAGACATTATGGTAAGGATTTCTGAGGAGGTCGCCCTTTCTGTTAAAGAGTAAGATCCGTTTTTTAAAACATAAAAACATTGAAATTGCGCCAAACCCACCACACTCCATGTAAGTAAACTGTAATTTCAGCATCGTAAAATACACTTCATTCAAAGTCGACAGAAACAAAATAAAACTATGAAAAGCTATTTTGGGTCGTCTTTCCACTTTTCCAAGCATCAGAAAAGTGGGAAGAAGTTAGTTACAGAAGCTCCGCCCTCCAGATTCACGGACAGATAACTACTGGCCGGCACATTCACATGCTGCCTCCTCCACAATACGATACAACAAGGATCTTCAACAAGGGGTCCGGGACCCCTAGGGGGTCCTCAGAGTCAATGCAGGGGGGCCTCCAAATTATTGTTAATTTTTTTATAATAAGTTTTATAATAAGTTTTTTCAAAAATTACAGTAATGAATCCTAAATAGTATTACCAAATATAAATCCCCACTGCTTACTGGCCTATAGGTATGGTTAGGTAGTCACTAAGGCCATCCACAGCTGCTTTAGAGCACATCAATGTAAACATGCAAAACATAAATTCATTCATAATACAAATCATAGGCTCTTTGAGTGTTCGGACAGCATTGCTTAATTCCTTCATACTCCCCCCCCCCTCCAAAATCGACCCAAAGTGTCAGCAAACCTGCTGGTGATATGTATCGCACCATCTTTTGTACTATGTTGTGTATGTTACTATGATTTTCTGTCTGAATGAAGGCTGTGACAAATTTGGAGTCATATATTGGGATATTGTTTGTTTTGAATTGCACCTGGTTAGATATAAAACATCTTAAATGTAATCAACTGAACACTTAGCAATAGAGGAGCATCCTTATAGGCTTAACGCTAAGTATATCTCAGTCAGGTTTAGGGATTTAATTTGTAATTTGCATGCTAAATACTTTGAATAAGAAGTTGCACTAAGAATGCTTTAATATTTTAAATAATTTGTCTTACTCTTATTGACTTCCTCATCCAACATAACACTTTTAGAGCTGTCCTAAAACTGTGCAATTCATTTAAGATGCTTTACCAGGTCTCTCTTTCTAAATTTTACTTTGGTACACATACACTGACTTCATGTGCTCAGTAAGGAAGCCATACATTTTGCCTTTAGCTAAAACTCTTTAAATGAACCCAAGTTAGAGAAAGACTCAAGAGGCAGTATAGTGAGCTGGGGTCAGTAGGAGTTCAACACTACAGATTTATGACATGGTGTGTTTAAACTGTTAGAACCCGCCATTATGCCGTCAAATATATTATTACTTATCACAGGGACTACAGAAAGGCTAGTTGGATGCTTAATAACTCACTAATAGTTCCAGGAAGCTTTTCAGCTAGTTGGAACATAGCAAATTACACAATACCTTATTGTAAATATGTGAGTTTATTGTTTGGGCCAGTTTCAAATGGCTAAAATCAAAGAAGTAAGAAAGAAGTATTCCTGATCCAATGGAGGCAGCTCTGAGAGGAGGCTCTCTCAGGAATACGTTGAAGGAAATTGTGCTATTTACATAACCTATAAGTATTAATTTGAACTAAAGAAAACATATGACTTATGAGCCGAAAGTAATATTCATGCACAACATAGAGAGGGAGAAGGTCGTGTTGCCCTGTACCTGCCAGAAAATATGTGTAAGGATTATTACTGCAAGAGAGAGACAGAGAGCATCTCTGCACCAGGAGCATTAGACAGGAATGTAGGAGAATACAGGCAGACATCTGTTTCACTTAGCAACTGTTATAAGTAGAGATGGCCCGATACCATTTTTTGCTTCCCAATACCGATTCTGATACCTGAACTTGCGTATCGGCCGATACCAAGTACTGATCCGATACCAGTGTGTCATATATTTTATTATGTTTTAACAACTGTATACTATCCCTGTATGGATGACATATGATTTCTATCTTTGTTGTCGGTCTGGCTCAGGTTAAACTCTTTGTGAAACGTGAACAAACACAAACAATGAACGCCACAGAACTTTCTTTTTTTATCCAGTTTGACAGTCAGTTATAACGGAAAAAGAACATAAATAAACTACTTTAACGTAGATTTTCTTTAGGGCTTTATTACGTGGTATCAGATCGGTGCATAAACTCCAGTACTTCCCGATACCGATACCAGCGTTTTAGGCAGTATCGGAGGCAATACTGATACTGGCATCGGTATCGGAACATCTCTAGTTATAAGGACTCCCAATTATTTTTATTATTATTATTATTATTATTGACCAGTCAGGAACAAGCAAAGTTTAGTCTGCTGTATCTCAGTGTTTGGCTCCTACGAGCCTATAAGTGGTTATTGAGTTACTCACAGCAGGCCGAACCAAAAGAAGAAAACCCACAACAAGTAGTTCATTTGACTTTATACATCAAACCACAAAAAGCTCCACAAATATTCCCTTACCTTACCACCTTATGTTTAGACCCCTATAGTAGGTTCTGATAAAACCGTTAAATCATGTTACATTTCTTTTGTATGTTTGTGGATTGAAATATTTGGACTAGTTGTTTATTCATGGGCTGTTGTATGTGGATTAAATCTTAGAGATCAAGTAAAATCCTGCTGTTCTTGTACTGCCAGGGTAATATTGTGCCACAAAGAAATCTAATATTATGCCTAAGAAATGACACTTTGTCTTAAAAATAATGTAGCAAAATAGTATTATG
The DNA here is from genome assembly GCF_031162955.1 of Sander vitreus. Classification (NCBI taxonomy): domain Eukaryota; kingdom Metazoa; phylum Chordata; class Actinopteri; order Perciformes; family Percidae; genus Sander; species Sander vitreus. The sequence continues at coordinate 29,524,677 of NC_135856.1, read as the reverse complement.
TTGGAGTCAGCAAGTAGCCTCGTTTGGAGAGAATTATATATATTTCCACTGTCAGTTTTTGAGCTTTCCATAAAAAATAATAGAAACAGTGTTGTTTTAAATTGACTTTTCACAAATAACTGGCATAAATCCAAGTCCACTATTGAGTCCAGTACAGAAATATTAAATCTGAATACAAATCTTTAGTGATGAAAAAAGGAAACATTTGAATACAAAAATATTTCTACACAGGCATACAAGCTACAATTGGCCAGCAATTGTAGAAAATTAACACAAGAGCAATATAAAAACAATACACTTTTACAATAGTTCATTTTACTTATTAAATCAACATTTTAGCATGAGGTTCTTTTCTGGGTCATTTTGATGAAAGCTGAATAATCACTGGATGACAGCTGAAAACTTTCAGTAGCATGCAGTATGTTCAATTCCTTTTGAAGGCACCTGGGATAACAGCAGTTAAGGCAAACGTTAGTTACATTAAATGCAATATAAAACTGTATGACCACTGCTTTAAAGTGCTCATATTATGCTTTTTGGCTTTTTCCCTTTTGCTTTATTGTGTTATATATCTTTTTGTGCAATATTATAGGTTTACAAAGTGAAAACGCCCAAAGTCCACCCCAAAGGGACTTACCATCTCCAACAGAAAACACTGTTCACAAACTGCTCCAAACAGCTCTGTTGTAGTCCAGCCTTTACTTCCGTGACAAATGTGCGTCACTTTGTAACACACGTTATAATGCTCGCCTAGCTGCTAGCATGGCACGCCCTCATACTCTCCTTCTGACTGGCTAGTAGTCCTTACCTAGGTACTGCACATGTGCGACTCCCAACAAAGATGGAACAGAAGTGAGATGCCTCACTCATAGGGTTGGGTACCGAACCCTGTACTTTTACCGATACCGACAGAATCACGTCAGTATTACCGATTACTGGTTCATGTAAAATCAAACAGTGCCAAATTTCGGTACTTTGCTTGTTTGTTTGTTTGACAAACTGAGCCCCGGGAGTCAATTTGGCTGTGGTGGGGGGCACACTCCTCAGTCAGCCGATTTGTTTCAGCGATTAAAATGGCTGAATTTATTGTGCCGACCTTGAAAGTGATAACGACATGACATATTATTTACAGCAAGCTAACTGTTCAGGTGGACTGCACGGCAGCGCGAGCTTGCAAACAAATATCTTTGTGTTCAGGCTTCTTCCAAGCGCTCAGAGCTAGGGACACAGTGAGTGTTGACCGGGCACGGCTCTTACCTGAAAGAGTTGACATGCTAGTCTTTCTTAAAAATAATTACATGAGAACTACTTAGTAGTAGTAGCAGTAGTTTGATCTTGACTGAGATCAAAGTTTTTTTTATGTTTACTGTCCATTGTTCATATGTTCATGTTTTTATATTTTTAGGAGGGGAATAAAATGTTCATATAGGGTGGGGAGGGCGTTTGTATTGTGTTTAAATAAAATGTTTAAACTGAGAGAAAAAGAGTTTTTTTTTTTTAACTGTAATCAAATTTTGTAGTTGTTACAACCAGACGTTAGCCTAGAAATCTAGACACACCCTAGCGGCAGCAAATGTAATTTGCAGCCAGGGTCATTCTAGCAACTCTCCGTTGGCTTGCGAGCTGGAAAAACCAAACTCTGGTCAGGCCTATCACGTCGTGTATAGAGTCGGTGGGCGGGTTTAACATAAGGACGGCAGAGTTGCGATGGTTCCGTGTGAATTCCCTGCTAACTGAAAACAAAGAAGATGGCTGCTGCTGCTGGCGAACAGCGGTCTTTCGAATCGGCTTTGGCCGCGACTCTGGAAGACTTGGAGTTAAGCACTGAAGTCATTCTTAAAAAAGGAAGATGTGTTCGGAGTT